>NC_081415.1:80131987-80431987 GCF_030272615.1 Cryptomeria japonica | reverse complement strand
TCTCTTGGAAAATCCAATGTCATTTGCTGGAATTGCAGTAAACCAGGAGAAATCCATAAGGACTTCAAACAAGAAAAGAAGAAGAAAATGAAGAAGTACGATTTTGATTCTGAGTCTGAGAGGGAAGATGGTGACGCATTCATTGCAGCTTTGGCTACTGATGTAGGTAATGATGCATGTTTAATTGAATCAGGTGCATCTTTTCACATGAGTTCCAATAGAGATTGGTTTTTTGAATATGAAGAATTTAATGGAGGTAAGGTGTACTTGGGTAATGATTCACATTTAGATATTGTTTCCCATGGTAAAGTTAGGATCAAGTTTCTTGCTAGTAAAATAAAAAGGATTGGTGTTGTGTTGCATATCCTTGGATTAAAATGAACTTTATTATCTGTGAGCAAATTGATAGATGCAGATGTGTAGGTAGTCTTTTCTGATGCAAGATGAAAGATGATCAAGGGTGCTATGGTGATTGCTAGAGGTGTCAGATTTGACACTTTGTATAAGCTAGAGGCATACACTGCTGAGTGTAATTACACTTATGTAAAAAGTAAATATGTGGATACTTTGTCGGAAGATTTGAGGGTTTCACCTTCAGCGGATGAACATGGATTTTGGGTACCTAAGGGTGCTCTTTCTTCTGAAGAAAAGCTATGTGCAGAGAAGACTATGTTATGGCACCAGAGACTTGGCCTCATTAGAGAAAAGGGTCTAAGGACCTAGAAAAATAAAAACCTTGTGGAAGGTTTGAATGATTGTAATATTGACTTTGATTTATGTGAGCATTGCATTTATGGAAAATAAAATCGCGTTTAGTTTTACTCAAGGTCTTATTAATCTTGTGGTGTTTTGGATCTTATTCATTCTGATGTGTTTGGTCTTGTAGACATTCCTTCAATTAGAAAATCCACATATTATGTTTCATTTATTGATGAATTTAGTAGAAGGACATGGGTATATTTTTTAATGAGTTAATCTAAAGTTTTCAGTCGATTTAAAGAATTTAAAGCAATCATTGAGTTGTAGAATGGAAAGAAAATTAAATGTTTGAGGACTGATAATGGTGGTGAATTTTGTTCCAATCATTTTGATAGATTCTATAAAGACTGTGGCATTAATAGACAGAAAAGAACTTCGTATTCTCCACAATAGAAGGGAGTTACAAAAAGAATGAATAGGAAACTGATGGAGAAGGATAGGGGTATGCTGAGTGGTGCTGGTCTAGAACAAAAGTTTTGGGCTGAAGCTGTTGCCACTACTTGCTACCTGATTAATAGGTCTCCTACATAAACCCTTATTGATAAAATGCTTATAGAAGCATGGTTAGGACACAAGCCTTCATTAAGACATCTTAGATTTTTTAGTTGTGAGGCATATGCACAAGTGCCAAAGGAGAAGAGAACAAAGTTGGAGAACAAGGCTATAAAATGTATCTTCATCAAATACATTTATGGTGCGAAAGGATACAAGCTTTGGGACCCTGTTGTACAAAAGGTAATTCATAATAGAAGTGTTATTTATAGAGAAATTAAGTCTCCTTCTGTTACATTGCAGCCAGAACAGACTAAACATGAAGATGTGATTCAAATCCCTTCTATGGCTGAAAGAGTTGAGTTGAGATCCCTATATGGGCAAGAAGTTCAGGAGAGCTCACCTAGCTCTGAATCTTTAGAAGAGGAGGAAGAACATCCAACTCATTTTTTCAAAGGTCTACAAGACATAGAAACCACTTGAAAGGTATTTACCTGATGATTGGAGATGTATTTTTGCTTTGAATACTAATGTGGATTCAAACCTAGATCTATAGAAGAGACATTAGGTATGAATGATGCAAAATCTTGGAAGATTGCTATGGAAGAAGAAATGATAGATTTGAAAAAGAATGATACATAGGATCTTGTACCATTAAACCTGTTGGTTGTAAATGGGTGTTCAAGAAAAATACTAGTTCAGATGGAAGCATTGAGAAGTATAAAGAAAGGTTGGTTGTGTAAAGTGGAAATTGGATCCTAGTGACTCTCCACCTAGGAGAGAGAAAGGAAGACACTAGGATGATTTTCACTTGGGAGGAAATTTACATTCAAAAGAGGGGCTTGAATTTGCTAGACCCAAATCTGAGGGGAACAAGGATGTCAATTCTGAGTGGATAACAAGTGGTTGAAGTGTGATTTACCCTCTTTTGTAAATGAGAAAGTTGACTTGTTGACTATGTGGAAAAGAGAGGGGAAATGAGTGAAATGAGGAGTTACCACGGTCCCGATGACATTTCTCCAAATTTGTAGGGTAGATCCGCATCAGTCTAATTAACTCAGATCTAAAGTTACAGAACGATCCGTGAAACAAAAATGGTTCTTCTGTCTCTGCAAATGAAGCCCAAACTCGCAATTACAACTGCGCACCTACAACCTACACATAGAAAGAGAGAAAAAGGTGTTTGTGGATAGAGGTTTGCCTTAGTCAAACCCTGGTTGAGGAATCAACCTAGAAAGAAAGTAATTGCAATCACTTGAATGTAAATAATGGAGATGTATACCTTGTAGATCTGCAACTTGTTGATGATGATTGCTTTTCTTCTTGAGTGTAACCACAAATATTATATGAAATGGCATGTAATATGACAAAACCAACACACACACATGCTTGCAAATGAATGTTGAAATGTTGCTCCAATGGATGAATGAATAAAACTTGAATGCTTGAACGCTTGATGATGACCTTGAAATCTTGTATCTTCTCCTTATGCTCTATTATGTCCTCTTATGCTTTCATCCATCCTCCCTCCGTCCCTAAATGAGGGTATTGAATTAATTTTTATACATGCCTCAAGGATTAATTCTCAACCACTGAAGGCTAACAAAGAGGAATTACAAATCCCGAAGACAAGAAATGCATAGGAGATCAGGTAGACCAAACATAGGGCCACCCTAAGGGGTGAGGTCAGGTGGTATAGGAGCACCTAACCCAAACATACACCAGGAGGTTAAAGATCATTTCACTCATATTTGAGTTCATATGGTCATTTTAATGTATTTTGAGTCATTATGAGGTCATAAGTAAGGCTAAAAGAGCCAATTGTAATGAGTTGTCCAAGTTGTCCTAATAAGGTCTTGATTGGGTTTATGAGGTCAAATTTGTATAAATGTCATGAAAGGGTAAAAAATTTGTAAAAGGTCATTTGAATTCCATTCTAATGTATTTGGAAGGTTCATGTGAAGTCTTACAAGTTTGGAGTTCATATTCATCAAAGTTGTCATTTGTGGCATTAAGTGTTGTCAAGCAACAAACCATGTTCTAAAAGTTGCAAACCAAGGATGTAATTGGTCTTGAGAAGTTTTAACTGCCATATGGATGTGTGAAGATTATAAAAACCATCATTTGGTCGAATCCAATGGGTGTGTGTAATAGTGGAGGAAGGAAATGAATAACATTTGAAGTTTTTACACACTCCACATTGTTTTCTAGGTATTGCAGTTTGATCATTCATGTTTTTATTTATGAAAAATCATTTGTATACATTGGAAATGTATTGGATATGATAATGATATGAGTTAATTTTTTTTTTTCCTTTGGTTTCATTTAATTTCAATCATTTTGAATCAAGTTATGCAAGATTTGGTGAAAACTGTCAAAAAACCCTCCAAATTGGGGTTTGTGGAGAGTTTCACTAAAATATTTTAAATGCACCATTGGAAATTGTTGTAAATTTGGTGTTTGATATAGGTTTGAATTATATTTCAAATTAATTCAATTTCAATGTGATTGGTTAAGTAATTTATGAGATATATGATGCCCTAGGCGGATTGGGAATGCAAATTTCTTGTTTTTTCTATAACAGTCAAAATGGTCTCGGTGAAGAGACCATAACAAGTAACTAAACTGTTGGATTGTTCTCAATTTTGGATATAGTTTTAGAAACCTTTTTTTCTACAGCCTCACTGAAGCGATCTTCAAAATAATTTTGGGTTGGAAATTTATTAATAATAGAGTCTAGCTCTATTAGACTGTCATTAACTGGGACAACATAATGCATTGTTTGGATCTTGATTAATGTTTAAAGGGTTATAAAATGATATGAAGGATTTGATATTGGACTGGTTGGTTGATAGTAATCTTGTTATATTCCTCAAACAAATCAAGTTTGCATATTGAAGATGATTTTGGGTCATTGAGCACCCTAAGATTGGGACTCCATGGTTGATAAAAGGTTCTTGGTTGGTTTTTCATGATGCTTTGCATCATCAGGGGTGCCATGCCCCTATCTTAGAGGGACAGGGGCACCACACCACTTTCCTCCCCTATTTTGGGCCCCAGATGGGATATAGAGCATCCACAAGACATGAAGGAGGAAGAGAGAAGGGTTGGAAATGCAGAAATAGGTCCTGGCTAAGGAAGGAGATGTCATCGCCAAGGTGAGGACCCCAAATGTGGTTACAATTGCAGGGGTCACAATTTTATGACATTACATTTAGCCCCCACTTAAGAGGGAGTATGGCTTATGCCACTACTGCTGGTAAAGTAGAAGAAAAGAGAGATGAATATGAGAGATGCAGAGCAATACCACAAGGAGTGTAAGACCCCACTAATATTGAGGAGCAAGAAGCCCCCAATCTTAGGGTCTTAACTCATACCAACATATTCAAGAGAACACAAACAAAAATCCACAAGACACATGAAACAAAGAAAAAGCATAAAAAGACACATGACAATAACAAGACACAAGACAACAAACTAACTAGCCGAAGAGATCTTGAGCTCTGATGTCTCAACAACTAATCAAGACACAAAGACCAATGCCATCACATACACATGGGCGATCACATAAAAGAGCAAAGGTGACATCATCCATGAACTATCAATAGTAAAACTATGAGTTCATGAGAGGAAGAAGAGAGAGAACATGAATACACATTTTGGTGATCCATGAGAAGAAAAGCGAAGAAGAAAGAAAACATGGATGCCTCGTCCCTAAAAATAGGTGATTCATGGAGACAAGGACATAGAAAATCTTGCCCCTAGAGCCTGTCTAGGTGATCAATGTAAAGAGAGATAGTGAGAACATCATTAGTTCCACTCAACCTCATGCGCATGTGTGCAAGTGAGGTTTGAAGCACCTCACAGGACTCTATGCCTGAGTATGCTACAACTTGTATAGAATGTATAGTACAAGTGTCAAGAAAGGTGTGATATCTTGCTCTAAGAGACCGTGCTTTGGTTCCAAGAATAATCACCCCACATAAAAGAAAAGTGGCGTCATCTCACTCTAAGAGACTATGCTCTAGTTCTGAGAATAACTCACTGTACAAGAGAAAAGTGATGACATCTTGATCTAAGAGGTTTCCCCTTGGTTCCAAGAATGTCTCACAGTACAAGAAAAAAAGAAGTGAAGACATCTTGCTCTAAGAGAGTGTGCTCTGGTTTTGAGAATGACTCATTGTACAAGAGAAAAGTGACAAAATCTTTCTCTAAGAGGTTTCCTCCTGGTTCCAAGAATGTCTCACTGTACAAGAAAAGAAGAAGTGAATAATCTCTCTCTAAGAGATCGTGCTCTGGTTTTGAGAATGACCCACTGTACAAAAAGTGACGACATCTTGCTCTAAGAGGTTTCCCTCTGGTTCCAAGAATGTCCCACTATACAATGCATGAGAGAATTATAGTACAAAGGAGTAGTATGGGTGGTCCCCCCTTGAGATTTCAACATAGATCAATGTTTATATCTTAAGGAAAGATGAACATACCTACCTTCATCACATAGAAGATATCTGCTATGCAACAATGTCATAAATCCAAGCAAGAGAGGGAATACTCTTCAAGAAAGGATAAGATAGTTGACAAGAGATGTTTGGCTATAGTGTTGATGCTATGGAAATGTGGACAAGAGCCAAAAACAAAGTTCAATGTTAGTATGTTAGTTCCAACCATAAAACCAAAAACAAAGAACTATAAACCATTTCTAAAGCACATCAAGAGAGATTAAAAAGCATAAATGAAACACGAATACAAGAAAAGAAAGGAGAAGAGTCTCCCTAAGATGATTTCATAATGCCTTTGTTGCTCCTCCCTTGTTTCTCTCCCCTCCAAGTTCCAAATGAGTGTAGCTCTCAACTTTTAACACTATCCATGGATGCCATATGAAGATTCAAGATGGTTATGAAAATGAAAACAAATGCTTATGCAAGTGCAAATGATTTACTATAAGAAAGCTCCTAATTAGTCTATGTGGATCTTAATAAAGTAAGAATGCAAAATGCTTTCCAATGCTCTCTAAAATGACTATAGGTTTGATGCACAAAAAGACTTCTGATCCTTTTCAAGAAAGAATGGGCTCTATTTATAGGGGAAATAGGGCAATAGATGGTCAAGATTGAGTAATCTTAACAAGGGCTAGGATTGAAAGTTAATCAATCCATGTGATGGCTTTCAACCCAATCCCATGATGACAAGTGTCAACATGAGATGGCTTGAGAGGAGAGGGAAGAGGCTTTAAATGCTTGAGATGACCTGAAGGTTACCCTAGGAGGGTTTGGTTAGGCTTGAGTTAGTGAATAAAGATTTTATCTAGGGGTAATGGTTTTATCCAATGGATAAACTCTTGTGTAAGAGTTAATAGGGATAACCATGGTCATAGAAATGAATGCTTGAAGAGACCCATGAGTTAAATGAGGGTTGATTTAGAGGGAAAACCTCTAACCATATGGGTGAGTTGAGTTAACCATTAATGGTTATGAATACTTTGGGGACAAATTTTTAAGAGTCCTTCCAAATTTGGGGGAACTCAACAAGTTATCTTGTTGAAGACATAAAGCCTTTAATGCATTTCAAAGACTTTAGAGGCTTTGAGAAGTGACTTCTCTTTGCTTAGGAATGTGACAATAATTAGGGAGGGGGATTAGGCTAAATTGGAATGGATTTAGAAGAATCTAGAAGGTGGTTATAAGAGTCTAGAAGAAAGTTACTAAGCAAGTGGGTTTGGTGGGTGAGAGAAAATAGGATTTTAATTAAAATAAAATTCATTTATTTCAACTAAAATTGTGCAACTTGCATTTGTAGGAGAATGCAAGTGGGGTGGGATTTTAAATAAATATTGATTTATTTAAAAGGGGAATTTGATTTTTGTTTTTAAATAAATATTGATTTATTTAAATGAGAGGAATGAGGGAAATTAAATAAATTAAATTTATTTAATAACTTGGTTATAGATAGGGATTTTAATTTATGTAATTTATTTAATTAAAATAGCAGAATGGGGATTGAATGAATTAATTAAATGTGAATTTAATTAATAGAGGAATATTAGTGTATCAAATAAATATTAAATATTTATTTAATCTAGTGGACAGATTTATGCGTCTACAAGTGTAAAGGTGATCCTTGGAGGAGAAGAGATCTTTGTTGAAAAAACATCTACCCCCAAGAGGAGTTGTCTTAGACAAATATAACGTCTTCTAGAACAAGAAAATGAAAGAACAAGAATGCAATCCTTCCTCCTACTTCTAGGTGAAAGGGATTCTTGGTGAGGGATGACTCACGTTTAGCCCCCAGAGGGATGGTTGGATGTATCATAGTTGTATATTACCAAGTGTAAAAGAGGTCGTAGTCAAAGATGAACATCTCTTGTATAAGAGAGAATCCTTAAGCCAATAACCAAAAATTATGCACAAGGAATGACATCAAGTATTAGAACTCACACCATCTACTTAATAGGGCAAAGTGGATTCCTAGAGAAAGAGAGAGAGAAGGATCATTGCCCCCCAAGCTAAGGGACCATGAGAAGAGCTTACACAGTCTACTAGAGAGAGATTAAATATAAGAAAATATGCAATGAATTTAGATGAACACATGCAAGAAAAGACATCAGTAAATGTAAAATACACCTCTCAAGAAGTAGTAATCCTCAAAAAGAAGAGAGAAAAAAAAATCATACATTCCCCAAGGGGGATTAATCATAAAATCATACCATTGTAAGAAATGATAATCACATATGAACAATGTAGCCCCTAAAGAAAATAATAAGAAGAAAGAAATTGGAAATGAGTGAAAATCCTTCCCCCCAAGTGAGGAGAACAAGGAGAAATATTGCACATTTTTTGATGGTGATTAGTTTCTAGTGATATGCCATCCTAGTGGAAAAAATCCTCTCAAGAAAAGGATACATACCTCCCAAGAGATCATTCCCTCCTAAGGGGCATATCATACTTGTGAATAATCGAAACCATAGAAGAGGTAATATTTCCAAGAGAATGAAGGAAAGAGAAGAAGTGCAATGCTCATTAAAAGATACCCCTGTCCAAGAAAAGAGGGAAACCAAAGAACAACTGTATCCTTGCATAAGAATAACCCTATGGCAGAAAAGAGATCTAATAATGAATGATGCACAAGGATAGAAATAAATGTATAGAAAGAAGAATAAAAAAATGGACTTCATGTTGCTGCCCCAAAGTGTGTTAAAGTGAAACAATACCACCTCTAATGATAAAGAGTCCGTGTTAAATGGGCTAATTATTCCATAGGGTGAAGAGCAACATGAAGGGAAAAGAAGTGCTAAGGCATGATGTTTTTACCAAGAAATATAACTACATCCCCTGTGAGACAAATGTGTGCAAGATCATATTGTAGTTGGAAAAATTTATTAAATGCAAAACTTTTTCCAAGAGAATGTGAATATGAATCATGAAAAATGCAATATTCAATACCTTTCACTTTCTTAAGATTTTTTTTTAAATTTTGAGAAGGAAAGGAAATGTTCTTGTCATATTTCAACCTCCAATAGGTTCTTGCAGCTAATCTGTCAGGATGGTAAATATCGTCTTCCCATGAAGAAGAAGGTTTGTTAGAAGAAGGAGTTTCATTATCCACAATCTAATTTTGCCACTATCTATGCCATCTTGAATAGATTTTTGAAAATCAGCACAATCATTAGCATTATGGTCATGGGCTTTCAATGAAATGAACAAAAAAGATGCTTTGAAGAAGAAGCATTCTTGCGGGATTTCTTAATTTGTTGTTTTTGAAGGTAATATTTAAAGTTTTGAAGTCTAAGGAATTCATCCATAGAAAGAAGGGTACCACTTCCTAGGCCTCTTGTAGTAGTTTGTGTAGGAGGGTTTATAGGGACATGAATTCCATGCTCAAATTTCCTAGTTCCTTGTCCTTTAAAACCTTTTTTTGTAATTATATGAAAATCACGACTATAAGAATGTTGCAATTGACTAGATGGAGGAACAAGATCATGAATTTATTTGAAATTTGATGTATAAGGAGGTAGAAAATGATTTTTTAGGTGGAGGAGTATCATGTGTAATGACAATCCCTTTGCCTTTATCAAGCTTATCCTTTTTGGAAGATTGAGGAGGAACATCTTCATAATCTAAAAGCTCATTTTTAGTGATTTCTATGTGAGGAGAAAGGTCATGAATAAAATGCATGACATCATCCTCTCTACATAGACTTTGATGTTGAAGATAGGTCCTAGGAGAATAAGGAGGATCTAAAGATGTAAGAATGTTGATGTTGTCATATTGCCCCCCTTGCTCAAGGGTGTGTCTAGAAGAAGAAGATGGATCTATATTACTTTCCAATGTTTTCTCTCTTGTAGAAAGATCATTGGGTAAAGCATTATATCTCATTTCTTTCACACAAGATACCCTAGGAGAGGTACAAGAGTTAGGATCTTTTGGTTTAGGATCTACAAAATCCTTAAGGTGATAAACATAGGAAATGCATGTTGTTAACAACATCACCATAATGCAACATAAATGATACATGAAAGCTTTGAGATCTAATGGAAAAGAAAATAATTTGGAAATTGTAACAACACAATATGACCAAGTGCTATGAAGAAAGAGAAGCAAGAGGAAATGGAAGAAACTCTTATCCAACACATGATAAATATATGCAAAAAATAATGTAATCACATGTGAAAGAGAAACTAAATCCAATTTATTAATTTCCATTAAAAGTCTCTTAAGTGAAATATGAATTTGCTGGAAAAGCAGATCTAAAATTAAGACCCTTTTATGAAAAATTAATTTTAAGATGTGACTTTGATGAATTTTGAATTTGTGTTTGACCTTAAAAAGTGTTAAAATTGATAAAGTACTCTGATTTTTTGGATATGAGCAGAAAAATACAGTCAATTCCGTCTCCCAAAATTTTAGGAAAAAGCCGAGGACCCTGGCGGGAACGCACATGGTCTGACCAACTTTTTTCAAAATTTTCAGGGATGATAGAGAATATGATTTTAATGTGGAGTCCAATAAAATAGTCAATTTGGAGATGTCTAGATTGTTCAAAATTGCAGTCAAAGGTCGAAAATGAAAAGATCTTAAAAATTAGGGTTTTATGATTTAACCTCTGAATTTTTAGAATAAAGAGACAGATTTGAATTGCGATTTTGAAATAGAAATCAGATTTGTAACAAGAAATTACAATTTTGCACTTAACAAGCTTAATTTTATCAAAATGAAAAATATGGTTTTTAGGCAATTAACCTCTAAAATTTGCAAATAGATCAAACTTGAAAAATGAAAATTGGAAATTTAAATTGCAATTAATTAGATCTAGGAATGAAAAATTAGAATTAATGTGTAACACGTCGGGTTCACCAAAATGTAAAATGGAAAATTGGATCCTAGTGACTCCCCACCTAGGAGAGAGAAAGGAAGCCACTAGGATGATTTTCACTTGGGAGGAACTTTACATTCAAAATCAGGGCTTGAATCTGCTAGATCCAAATCTGAGGGGAACAAGGATGTCAATTTTGAGTGGATTGCAAGTGGTTGAAGTGTGATTTACCCTCTTTTGTAAATGATAAAGTTGACTTGTTGACTATGTTGAAAAGAGAGGGGAAAAGAGGAGTTACCAGTTCAGGATCGCGTCATAACTTTGGATCTAAGTTAATTAGAATGATGTGGATCTACCCTTCAAATTTGGAGAAAAGTTGTCTGGACCATGGCAGGAATGTACATGGTCCGCCACAAAATCCGTGAAATGAAAAGGGTTCTTCTATCTCTGCAAATGAAGCCCAAACCCGTAATTATAGCTATGCACCTACAACCTACATATAGAAAGAGAGGAAAAGGGGGTTGTGGATAGGGGTTTGCCTCAGTCAAACCCCAGTTGAGGAATCAACCTAGAAAGAAATTAATTGCAAATGCTTGAATGTAAACAATGGAGATGTATACCTTGTAGATCTGCAACTTGTTGATGATGACTGCTTTGCTTCTTGAATCTAACCACAAATATTTTATGAAATGGCATGTAATATGACAAAACGCTAACACACACACATGCTTGCAAATGAATGTTGAAATGTTGCCCCAATGGATGAATGAAGAAGACTTAAATGCTTGATGATGACCTTGAAATATTGTAACTTCTCCTTATGCTCTATTATCTCCTATCATGTGTTCATTCGTCCTTCCTCCATCCCTAAATGAGGGTATTGAATTCTTTTTTATACATGCCTCAAGGATTAATTCTCAACCACCAAAGGCTGATAAAGAGTAATTACAAACCCTGAAGACTAGAAAAGCATAGGAGATCGAGAAAATTGAACATAGGGCCACCCTAAGGGGTGAGGACAGGGGTGCCATGCTCCTATCCTAGGGGGACATGGGCACCACACCCCTATCCTACCCTATTTTGGACCCCAGATAGGATATAGAGCAACCACAATACATGAAGGAGGAAGAGAGAAGGGTTGGAAATGCATAAATAGGTCCCGATTAAGGAAGGAAATGTCATTGCCAAGGTGAGGACCCCAAATGTCGTTAAAATTGCAGGGGCTGCAATTTTATGACACTACAGGTTGCAAAAGGCTACTCTTAGGTTGAGGGTTTTGATTATGGTGAGATATTTTCTCTTGTTGTAAAAATGAAATCCATTAGATTTTTTCTTTTTATTGTTGCTGCTTATGATTTAGAGGTTGAGAAAATAGATGTGAAAACTGCTTTCCTTCATTGTGATTTGGAGGAGGATATTTATATGACACAGCCAGAGAACTATGTGGTGAAAGGTAAAAGTAATTTGGTTTGTAAATTAAAGAAATCTTTACATGGCCTCAAATAGATTCCTAGGAGTTGGTACCATATATTTGATACATATGTGTCGAGTTTTAGATTTGAGTGTTCAAAATCAGATCACTGTGTTTATTACAAATCTAATGGTGATCGTTTCCTATACATTGCATTGTATGTTGATGATATGTTATTCATTTGTAAAGAGAAAGGTATGATTTTAGAACTAAAGTCTTAGCTCCCTACTAAATTTGAAATGAAAGCTCTTGGTGCAAAAAAGAACGTTCTTGGTATGGAAATTAGATGAGATAGAGTGAATAGAAAGCTATGGCTAGGCTAGAGTAAGTATGTGAATTCAATTTTGTGGAGGTTCAACATGCAAAATTGTAGACTATTGTGTGTTCCTTTTATAGTTGGAATAAAATTATCCATTGCAGATTATCTTACATCCCCATCAGAGATGGAAGACATGAGCAAAGTGCCTTACCAGAGTGTAGTTGGAAGTTTGATGTATGCTATGGTTTGTACTAGACCGAACATTTCCCAAGCAGTGGGAGTTCTTTCTAGATATATATTTAATCCTGGTAAAGTTCATTGGGATGCAGGACCAAAAGAGTCTTCAGATATTTGAAGGGTACCTCAGAGTATTCTTTGTGTTATCATGATAATTTGGTTGGAGATGTGATTTCCCTTGATATTCATGGTTATGTGGATTCAGACCGGGTATCTGATATTGATAGCAAAAGGTCAACCAATGCTTATGTGTTTACTTTATTTGGTTATGCAATTAGTTGGATGAGTAAGCGATAGGATATGGCTGCTTTGTCCACTACTGAAGAAGAGTATATGGCAGCTACTCGTGTTTGTAAAGAAGCCATTTGGCTTAAGAGATTGTGTTTAAATATTGAAATAAAACAAGGAGTGGTGATAGCATATTGTGATAGTCAAAGTGCGATCTGCTTAGCTAAGAACTTGATATTTCATGCCCGAACCAAGCACATTGATGTTCAGTATCATTTTGTCATAGATATGGTTGAAGATGGCAGGGTGAAGCTGGTTAAGGTAGAAAATTTAATGAATGTTGTAGATTCTTTAACTAACACTGTGATCACAAAGAAGTTTAGATGGTGTTTGGAGTCTATGGGTCTCATGGCCCCTAGAATTTAATTTATTGTGTCAAGCTACTCCCTTTTCTCTTGTAAGGTGTTCAAAAAGTGGGAGAATGCTGGGAAAATGGTGTCTCAACCTTGCATTTATATGAGGTTACTATTTATACTAAGATTTCATTTGAGCACGAAATGGTGTGAAATTCTCCCCAAAGCTTCTAGTTGGCTAGATAAGCATACCGACAAAGTTTCATCACAAGATCACAACTTGTTCTGAAGATATTAAAGTTTCCATTTTGGAGGGGTACAATGAAAGGTTTAAATTTAATTTTGGGGAATTTAGACCCTCTAAAATGTCCTAAAAAGTGGGTGTAAATGGTGTAGAAATTTATGAGGTGATAGATAACTTTGTGATCTTTCTGACACTTCAAACGGTTTGTCAATTAGACACACGGTTCACAAGTTATGGCCTCTGAAAGTTTGGACTCCTGAAATAGGAAACATAAATGAGATGTAAAAGGGAAGGACATGTGTTGATGAATGTTTTGACATTTCATAGGGCATCTAGATTGGAGATAAGGTCGGCTATACTTAATTGAGTGGTTTTAGCCCATGATTTTGTAATACCGTTTTATGGTTTCTTGTATTGCATCTCCTATATATGAGGTGCGTGAGATAGAGGTTGGGTGCAAGAGTCTTATGGCTATTGAGTTACCTCTGAATCTTTGATTATTGGTATTCCTGCAAAGAGCTTTCTCTGCAAGTATATTGTAATCTATTATTGATTTCTAAATAATATATTGAGCTACTTTTGGAGAGTGGGGTTTTCCTCTTGAAAGGGTTTTCCCCACATAAATCACTGTGTTATGGTATGAATGTTATTATGTCTATTTTTGTTAAAAAATTGTAATTGCTGTAATGATCTGTAAAAAAATTTATGCATTACTCTCCTCTCAAGGTTAGTGTAGGAAGTTTTTTTCGCTACTTAACCCCCTTACATTGCATAGACCACATTTCATGCACAAATTGAGAAAAAAATATTGATCATTGATAGAATATGTTCTAGCCACATAATGAAGATAAAAAGTAATTTCATCAATCTATTAAAGTGGAATGGCAGATCAGTAAGACTTGGCAACAATTTGATTGCAAAGATATTAAAAAAGGGAACTTTGAGTCTTAATGGTAGAAAACAAAAGAAATATGATGTTACATATGTGTAAGGTCTAAAACATAATCTTCTAAGCATCAATCAGATGTGTGAAAAAGGCTATAGTCTCTCATTCAATGTGGATGGATGTGAAATCAGAAAACAACCACTGGTTAGCTTGTTTTAGAAGGAAGTAGGTCTAAAAGTGATGTCTATAATCTTAGTGAGGTTAATGGAATTTTTTTTCTTGTGGGTTACCAAGATGAAAGTTGGTTATGGCATGGATGGACGAGTCAAATCAATTTTGACCATCTTGTGAATATCAGTTCCAATAAAGTAGTAAGAGACATGCCTAAGATTGCAAAACCCTCATGCACTCTTTGCAAGGAATGTTAGGAAGGGAAGTAGACAAGAGTACAAGGTTTTTGAAAAAGGAGTATTTGACTACAAATCTATTAGAGATGGTTCATACAAACCTATGTAGATAAATGAGGATAAAGAGTCTACAAGGTGACATGTATTTTATGATGCTTATTGATGATTTATCTAGGATGTCATAGAAAAGGTTGTTGAAGCTTGTTGAAAGTGCTAATGTGAAAATTCAAGAGACAATAAACTTTGATGAGACTTTAGATGAAGATGACAAAAATGGGTCATATTGAAACAATGAAGAACACATTGAAAGTGAACTTAAGAGGATAGTTGCAAAACCCCAACAAAGTATGTTTACAGAAATCATTATGAGAATTATACTCTTGGAGATAAAGATAGAAGAGTCCATAACAAAATAAGGTTAACTAGAGAAAATGAACATGTGCATCTTTCTTTTTTATAAAAAATTGAGCCAAGAGATTTTGCAAAAGCTAGCAAAGATGAGATTTGGATGGAAGCAATGGGATAAGAACTAAAAATGATTGAGAAGAATAAAACTTGGGATCTTGTTTGAAGACATAAAGACAAGAATTCCATTGGCACAAAATGGGTCTTCAGAAACAAATTGAATGAAGATGGAAAAGAGATTAATATTAGAAATAAGGCCAAACTAGTCTGTAAGGGCTATGCACAAGCAGAAGGAATTTATTTTGAAGAAGCATTTTCTCCAATAGCCAAATTGTAAACAATCAGAATGTTTTTAACCTTATCAACACTCAAGAACTTCAAGGTATATCAAATGGATGCCAAGTCATCATTTTTTTATGGATAATTTAGAGAAGTATACATTGAGCAACTGAAAGGATTTTAGTTGTTAGAGAATCCCAAATTTGCATGTAGATTGAAGAAATATCTTTATGGGCTCAAACAAGCCTCTAGGGCATGGTATTCAAGACTGGACAAGTATTTACAATAACAAGGATTGAAGAAAGGAATTATGGACAATAACCTATACATAAAACATTATGGTGATCATCAATTAATTATTGTTGTTTATGTTGATGACGTCATTTTTGGAGGTATTAGTGATGAAATATGCAAGTATTTTCCTAATGAAATGTAAAAGGACTTTGAGATGTTCATGCTTGGTGAATTATCATTTTTCCATGGTTAACAAATCTCTCAATAAGTTAAAGGTATATTCATAGTGTAAATCAAATATGTAAAGGATATGTGGAAAAAGTTCAAGATGGAAGATTGTAAACTAGTTAGCACACCTATGATTATAGAGTGTAAGATGAGTAAGGATGATGAGTCTTTCCTAGCAAATCAAACTCTATATAGATAAATGATTGGAAGTTTGTTGTATGCAATTGCTTTTAGGCTAGATATAATGCAAGCAATACGTATGGTTACAATATTTCAAGCCACATCTAAGGAGATTCATGTGAAGGTGACGAAAAGAATTTGTAGATATCTAAAAGCTACTTTGGATTATAGCCTGTGGTATCCCAAAAGTAAGAATTTTAATTTTACAACATATATTATAGATGCAAATTGGGTTAGAAGTGTTGATGACTTGAATATCACTAGCACGATGGTGCATTATTTCTTGTTGATAGTCTTATGTCATGGTTCAACAAGAAGTAGGACTGAATACCTTTATCAACAAAAATAGAGTATGTTGCAATAGTTTCATGTTGCACTCAAATACTTTGGATGAGGCAAATCTTAAAAGACATGAAAATTTAGTTGTTATCACAAAAGCCTGCACCCTTATTGAGCTTTCAACTCAACTCAACAATCTTGTGATACATTGGAACACCTCTAGGTCATGCGTAACTTGTAGTGGAGATGGACTGAGCAAAAGAAAGCTAGTTCCTTTTATATTCTCCCCTAAAAGTACTTGACTTGCTAAGAAAAGGGAAAGAAAAAGGCTTTGAAAATGGCCTATAAGTACTACTAAGGTGAAATTAACATTAACATGTTAATTTATTATTTTTTACATTATTCTACATTGTGCACTAGTAATTCCTAATAGATTACACATATTTTTCTTAAATTACCTAAAAGTACAGGTGCAATTGCACACAATTTCTTAAAATTAGCTTTAATTGTGTGGATAATTGCATTTTTTCCCCTCAAATTAATTATAATTGCATGGGTGATTGAGCAGATTTTCCCTAAATTACCTATGATTTCTTTATCAACTATACACATTTCCCCCAAATTTGTTATAATTGTGTGGGTAATAGATCACGTTTTCCCTTAACTAACTATAAATGTACGAAATATGAAATCAAAATAAGGAAAAGCTGTGTAAAATGGCAAGGAATCACAATAAAAATAGTAAGAATTCTTGTTATATTATGGAGGTGATTAAAACATATATGTTTTAAAAAAATAAAAAATTTGAATATTATCTAAATAAAAAATTGACCCAATCATATCAAGTTAGTTGGACACAAAATAGAACAAACATCATGATTACCAGGTCTTTTAAAAGTTTAAATATCTATGCTAGGGTGAATGTATTCTACATACAAAGAAAACTCTATCGAATTTGGTTGAAAGGATCTACTAAAAAATGCATATAACTCATCAACTTCGAGATGTTAAAATATGTGAATTCCCTAGCCCTCAAGCCATTGCATGGTAGAGTAAAATTGCAAGAGCCTATGAAGAGTACTTAGCTAATGGCACATGATGTTTTATAGTTGTGTAAAATCTTAAGTCATATACTCCCGGTTGCTAATGGCACATGATGTTTTCTAGTTGTGTAAAATCTTAAGTCATATACTCTTGGTCGCTAATGACACATGATGTTTTCTAATTGTATAAAATCTTAAGTCATATACTCTTGATCAAGTTTTTGTTAATCATTTGTAAGATAATTCTTTAATTTTTGAAAGTAATTAAGAAATCTTTAAATGAGACAAATAACTAGAAAAGTCTTTAATAATAAGGTGTGGGATGTGGCATAATCTTAGCTCTAAGATGCAAGATGTCAATCAAATATACAATACTTGCACAAGGTTGAAAACTAGGTTTAGTTAGCCTTTAATGAAACACACGTTGTTGGAATACAAATGATCACTCTACCTCACTTAAGCACAATAGTTAAGGTTGTAGGTTAAATCACTAAGGGTGCTAGGATGTAGAGAATTAAAGTGATGCCATAGTGTCACCTCCTATTGGCAAGTCCATAATAGTTGTGGGCTAGTTGTGGGCATAATTGTTAGCCAATGGAATACTAGTGATCACTCTACCTCACTTAAGCACAATAGTTAAGGTTGTAGGTTAAATCACTAAAGATGCTAGGATGTAGAGAATTAGAGTGATGCCATAGTGTCATCTCCTGCTGGCAAGTCCATAACAGTTGTGGGCTAGTTGTGGGCATAATTGTTAGCCAATGGAATACTAGTGATCACTCTACCTCACTTATGCACAATAGCTAAAACAGTGAGATGTAGAGAAGCAAAAGAATGTAAGTGTTATCCACCTACTCTATCACACAACTACAGGCTTTTCAAATTCCTAAAGCCCATAGGAGTTGTGGGCATAGTTGTCAATCAGTGGATTGAGTCCACATGTTGGGTGAGCTCCATAAAATCCTCCGACATATCAGAAGATCACAAGCAAGAGGTTAGGATGATCTTTGGTTTTTCTACAACTGTAGAAGAGATTGCAGTAAGTCAAGATTTCATCCCGTGTCGGTGGGTCCGAGTCTTTCAAATTGTCACTAGTGGAACATCAAGAAGCCACATCCTCTAAGGAGGAGCGATCTAGCAATCCCACAATGAACGTTGCTCCCTTTGATTTGACACCATCGAGATGTTGTCAAGAATCTGTTAGAGGATTAGAAAAATCTGGCAAGCCTAGACTACTTTAATAACAGATAGCTACTTTGGATGGTGCATTCAAAGAAGTGCGATCCTTTGGATTAGTTCCTTGTACTTCACAGCCACTTCCATAGTTTAAAGTTTTTATTCTTGTATTGTCGTGGAGAGAGGAGTGGGAGAACGAATGAGAACAGATACATCGAATTTTACATGCAGAAAGACTGCAACGCACGGACACTTTATAAAATATATTTTGGTGGTCAATGTAATCTTGCCCAATCATGTTCTCGCTTGTTCAAGCATCTAAAACAAATGATTATTAATGTAGTATAACCCATTTATTTAATCTATAAATTAAAGAATGAATGGTTCTGACATTAACAATCACAGAATCTATCCAGTGGGTGTGTGGACATTGTAAGACATTCAAATGACGAGCTCAAGATTTTCCTCCGTGACAAAGATGATATCATATTAAACTCAAATAAAAAGCTGCAATTTAGTCTATATGCACAAAATCCAAATATATCTTTGAGCATCTCACGTCAAAGATCTCCTCACATGGGCATTCCTCTCTCTTTGATTCTTTTGGTCTGTATAAATAAACATCTGAATGCCAAATCAACGCAGTGTGGTAGGATTAATTTGAGAGAAATGGCTACTAAATTGCTTTCTTTTGTTGTGGTACTACTTGTGTCGATTTCTCAAACTGAATCAGATTCTACTGCAAATCTAGTTGAGTCTGCCTGCGAGTTGGCTGTGGATCGAAAATACTGCCAATCTGTTCTTTACAAAAACCCACAATCCCTACTAGCAGGCCCTCAAAATATCACTCAAATTGCCTTCCAGATGAGCATAGGTGAAACCCAAATGGTTTCAAGCTTCATTCTTACTCAATTAATGAATGCTGACCAGAGCCAAGCCGTCGATGACTGTAGGAAATTGAACGATCTTACAATGGATTACTTGACGAAGGCTCTGTCAATCTTGACAGAATCTTATTTGGACTGGATCAAAGCAACGGATATTCAAAGTTATCTGAGTGCTGCCCTGACAAACCAGGTAACCTGTCTGGACGGTCTGACTGAAGCAAATTTAAACCTATGCTTGGTTTCTTTCACAGATTATATTTCTAGGGCGTCGCAATCTGTGAGTAATTGTTTAGCTTTGATAAATAAGTTTTGGATCGAAGAAATGGATTTTCAACAGAGCTCTGTGCGCAATCGACGCCTGTTATCTCACGCCCATCATGTTGGTCGCGTCGACCATGATCTCCTGCCGTTTGACGGTGGATTTCCATCGTGGATGTCTCGTGGGGACAGAAGATTACTTATGCAGACTGCAAAGGGCGTCAAATTGACGGGCAATGTGGTGACGGTGGCGAAGGATGGTAGCGGTGATTATACTAATATTACTGCTGCCATTAACGCAGCTGCAGACATGAGTGAGAACCGATTGGTTATCTATGTGACCGCAGGAGTTTATAAGGAATGTGTTAATGTGCCGCTTAACAAAGATAATATTATGCTCATCGGAGATGGAATAGACGCCACTGTAATTACTGGCAGCAAAAGTGTTTCAGATGGCTGGACTACATTCAGTTCTGCAACTCTCGGTGAGTTTACTAAGCTTAGCTTTGTTTTCGAAGATTTTCTTGTAGAATAGAGCAGCCCAGTTTTTCGTTTTTGTAGGAAGAGCTTATCAATCCTCTAAGTTCTGTGAAAACTAAATTTAAATTGAGTAGTCTGGTACAAAAGTATGGCATACATATGGATCGATCAAGATTTTCATTCACTGGTGGAGTGTCCTATCAATTAAGCTATTAATTTTTTTTATTTGAATTCATCATTAGTATTTGGATTATTTTAAGCACCACCCTTAAGGCACATTGTGAGTTCTTGGGGCTGGTATCATTTGTCGAGTTGTCTATATACATCCAAAACATTCAACTATATTTATAAAACAGTTAAAAATCAGAATATAACAGATTTTTTTTGTTCATATAGATTGGCTAGGACTTAAATCTAGGATCTTCGATTTACCATTGAGAACTCAACCAACTAAGCTATTAGCCTTTCTTTGGCCAGCCCATCGTTAATCCAAATGTGAAATTTCCAACAAAATAATACTATAATCTCCATTGCATGAATTGGCTTCCACCTATACAATTTCTTTTTTTAAGTAAGTTGAATTTGAGATAGGTTTTGTTCTATTATCTTTGCACATTTTTATCTAGGACTCGTACCTAGGACCTTCCATTTATTGTTGGAGTACTCTAATTATTGAGCTACTAGCCCCTCTTTGGCCAGCCAAAATTGTTGATCAAAGTAAGACTTATTAACAAGACCTTCCCTTAAGCCACATTGCGAGTGTTTGGGGTTCCTAGTGTAACTATAATACCTTGAGCTACAACTCATATGTACTACTCAGAACTCAAATCAAGAATCTTCCATTTGTATTTCTAAAATGCTCTACCAACTGAACTATTAGCTCCTCTTTGACTAATCCATCATAAGACTTATTTTCAACTGTAACATCCATCTCCATAGACTCATTTCCACCCATGTACAAATATATCTAGAATCTAAAAAATATTTGTTCTATTAACTAAATGAATACACAACGTTCTTGAATCATTATTGCATACACAAAATCTATCTAGCCTGAGCGAGTATTGACGCTGGTTGTCCTTACCATTTCGTTTATCCATTCAATTCAACCATTTTGTACAGTTGTAGTATCAACCATGATCGTTTACTATGGAAGCAAGTCAAATCCCTCTTCATTGCTTGGGTTTCTTTTCAAATAATATAGCAAACATTCATATGGTACAGCTTGATATATCAAAACCGCATTAATCTGTGTACTGGTCTCCATCTTTGTATCTAACTCTCGTGTCTTCCAAAAATGTCAAAATGCAGCCACATTTGGGAAAGGTTTTATTGCAAGGGACCTCACTATTGAGAACAGAGCAGGTCCAGGGAAACAACAGGCCGTTGCTCTACTGGTGGCCTCAGATCTATCTGCATTTTATAGGTGCAGCATTAAGGGATACCAAGACACTCTCTACGCACATTCCCTTCGTCAATTCTATAGAGAATGCAATGTTTATGGTACCATAGATTTCATATTCGGCAATGCAGCAGTCATATTTCAACAGTGCAATCTTGTGGCACGGAGACCTTTGGACCACCAGCAAAATGTTTACATAGCTCAAGGAAGAACTGATCCAAATCAAAATACAGGAACATCCATTCATAACTGTAAAGTCATTGCAGCCACTGATCTTGTTCCTTTTATCGATTCTATCCCCACATATCTTGGGAGGCCATGGAAAGAATACTCTCGCACTGTTTACTTAGAATCCTATATAGGTAGTTTAATCCAGCCAGTTGGGTGGTTAGAATGGTCAGGTAGTTTTGCCTTGAGCACATTGTATTACGGTGAATATAATAACCAGGGTCCGGGGGCAGATACGAGTCAACGAGTAACATGGCCTGGTTATCATTTAATGAAGCTCAGTGATGCTCAAAAGTTCACCATAACTTCTTTCCTCTCTGGGAGCTCATGGTTACCTACAACATCTGTACCCTATTGGGGAAGCTTGCTTTCAAAGTAAACAATCATATAGCCCACTCTTGGAAAACTGCATCAATTCTTTTCTCTCTCAAACCTTTAAATTAGCCTTAACTTTTTCATATTATATATTTGTAAATGCATTTGAGTTAATGATATCAGATTTTCATAATTCAGAATTTGATTTTATTTGTAGATTTTTGATTTCGATTATATAATAATTTTTGAAGCAATCTAATATTTGAGTTTCTTAATAAACAGTAGATCAAATGCACATAAAAAGATAGCAATGAAATTGTTTGAAAAAAAAATGCTGATAATCTTGGATTTATGGTGATAACTTAAAAGTTTGAAATTATGGTGATAACTTAAAAGTTTGAATGATGCACATTTTTAAATATTTATTTTAATATGTTTTATTATCAATTTAGTAGAATTTTGTATTCTATTCAAGTGAAAGTGAATGGAGAGAAGGATAGATTATTTTATTAATATTTATGAAAGTAGATTGACAATGCAAATGTATATGATTTTTGTAATTAGTTAAAAAAAAAAATAATAATAACACATTTTAATAACATTTTAAATAAAAATGAATTAAGTCAAGAGACATGGTTTAAAATGATTCGAAAAAGTATTTTATATGATAATTATGAAAGAGTATTGGAAAGAAGAATTGTTTAGAGTTAGCATTTTTTATTTTAATATAAATATATTACTTTTAAAGTAAAAAAATATTTTTATAAATTCTATAACAAACAAAATAAATACATCAATTATTTTGATATTTAGTAAACATATTAATTTTAATTTTAAATAAATTAATTCTTAAATGAATAAAAATAGTTATATAATTTTTATTTCAAAAAAAATCTATCTAAAAGATGTAGAGAGCCAGAATCTTAAGATGTTCATAAGTCATAAAGAACAAATTTAATATAACATTTCTACAGATAAATATTATTTGACATTATTTAGATAGATGCATTTAAGATATTTATTTTATTATAATTAATTTTTTTATAAAAAATCTTAAATCAAAATATGTTATTGCTAAGAAGATTATTAAAATAGATTTTAGAAAATAGAATATTTTCTAATTTTGATTAAAATAAACATAATTCATTCTATTCAATTAATGTATTACATTTTTTTTTATTTAAATTGAACCAATAATTAAGATGGTTATAAAAATAATTAAAAATTTCTACTAACTATAATTTAAAGATAATTTGTTTAATCTTAATCTTGTTGATTGTAAACTAATGGGTGGGGACTTTACTTAGAATAATATTTTATGTGGTTTAGCCTTACTTTTTTAGGGACTTTATCTCTTTTTAGTTTAGAATACTGGATAAGTGAAATATAAGCCTCCATAATTGACCTATCAAATTTTCTTCCTCTCTTTCTTCTCTTCCCAAAAATCTTTCCTTCAAGTTTCAATTAATGTAGCTTAGATATATATTTTTTTGATCAATAATACATGATTTTATTAAAATAGAAATTGGAAGTTACAGTTGCAAACATGAAAAGTAGTTTCTTCAAAACCACCCAACAAAATACCATCCATCCAAATCCACCCACCAAAAACCATCTTTACAAACCACCCAAAAAAGTCCACAAAATTGCGCAAAAAATATCGCTACTAGACAATATAGTGCAATAATGCATGCATTGAGTTTGAGTTTGACACAGACCAGAATTTACAAAAAAAGGGAATGAACTCCCACACTTAAAGCAAAATGCAAAAGAAAATTAAGAAGAACTACCGGAGACAATTGCCAGGGTCTATCCATCGCCTGCCTTCCGCTTCCTCGACCTCAATTGCCTGCATGTCATCACTCTCTCCTCCTCCTTTTCTTGTCGTAACACTGCCTCAATTTCCATCAGTTGAAGGAAAATTTTCAGGGCTTCCCACCCTCTCCTTGCCTCATCTTTGTATCGAGCCTTCACACCATCTTTCTATATCGAGCCTTCACCATCTTCTCACCACCTCACAAAAGGAATGTAATTCCCTTCAATCCCTCGATGAAGGCCCACAATGCCCTCACGAACATCAAACCCAACTCTAGGCATTGCCCATTCTAGAAATGACTCCATGCCCAAAAGAAACTTCATGGGAACAATAACCTCCATTACCCTTCAAACTGGTTCTGTGGATTTCTCGAGGTCCAAACCCCATGCCATAATAAGGGAGTGGACATCCATGTTAATCCTGTATTGGTGCCCCACAAACCCCAAGCCTTCACCTAGAATAAACTGTATGCTCTTCAAAAAATGCTCATCATTGAAAAGGAACATGTTCCTTATTTGCCTTTCTAAAAGTGGACCCAAGAACGAGCACAATTGCCTCTTACTTTTTGGTGTGAAGTTATCCTCCATTGCACATAGTATCACATTAATACCACCTTCAAATCCCCTGCATCGAAAGAACTCCACAAAAATATCAAATTTTTGAGAAAGCTTATTTATGAATCCACTTGGAGAAAAACACAGAGATCGACATTCCTCATAAATGAAGGCCTCATCACAAGCCACCATTATTTTAGGATTGTTTGGTATTAAATGTAGGCATCAGAATGATGGGCAAATACAAGTACATTAATAACATGTACCTGCATCATGAACATAAACTTCCTCTACCAAAGTACAAGCATGAAATCCTCGAGCTAGGATGGCCAAGTAACTTACATATCATCACTACCCCACGATCTAGTCATAAAAAGGTCCAACTCACATGCCATGTTGACAATAAATCTGCAACCCCATTCCCTGCCCTTCTTATATGTGAGATTCAGAAATCTTGAAAGGAGCGTAACTTTAAATACATAATCAAAATGAATTTTTTAATATCCCAGCTTGGAGATGAACTTTTTGAAATTGCCTTGACAACAATTTTATAGTCTCCCTCTAAATGTACCCTCACGATGTTCAAATTGCTAGCCAACTCCACTGCAATTAAAGTTTCCTGCACCTCATTATTGGGGTCATCCTGCAACCTTTGAGCTCCTTTAAGCAACACCTTACCATTTGCATCACATGCCTCACAACCTACACTTGAAGTTCCCAAGTAACCTCTTGAGGCCCCATCAAAATTAATCTTGACCCATCCTCGCTCTGGCTTAACCCATACACCATCTGAGACCCTTCCATTGCTAGGAGTAGGATTAACCCAAGAAAACCCATGAATGAGCCTGAATTTGACCAAAGTCCATTTAGCCTAAATAAGCTTGTCAACCATACTAATGTTGAACACAGAGTACCACTAAGAGGGGGGTGAATCAATGGTTCCTAAACTATTTCTCTTTTAAGGCAACTTCAGATTACTATTTATTATCTTAAGCACTAAACAATTAAACTAGTAAAGAGAAAAGGAAACCAAAGAGAACAATCACACAAATACAACCCACAACACCAGATATACGAGGAAAACCCAATATGGGAAAAACCTCGGTGAGAAATGTTGCTGGAGACTACTGCTCCAATCTAGCCTCACAAGTAAAACATTGGATTATAAAGATTTAGGGCACCAACCCAAGGAACACCAACCCCTGCACCAAGATCCAACTCGATGATATATATTGAAATACAAATTTGAAACAATTATGGCTTCTTGTTGCAAATGAATTATGCAACTCTTGATCAAATAGCTTTACTATCGGTTGACAGTCTTTTCTTCTCCACTGACTCTCACACTGCCAGTTGTGAGATCGCTCTTTCTGATTCTTGGCCTCTTTTCTCCCTCTCTCTCTCTCTCTCTCTCACACACACACACACACACACACAATTCTCACCACTTATTGTGTCTCACTTGGATGTTGTCTTGCTCTACCACACCTCACTGGTTTGCTTAATTGTTGGACTTGCTACAGTTATACCGATACTCAATCACTGGTGGTTAAAACCTCTCACTGGTTTTCTTGCTCACTCACTCTACAACTTTCTTAGAATAAATTCTAAGGAAAAATGATCCTTCTCTACACTTAAGATTTCTTTTCTCTTTTTCTTCTCTACAAGCATCAATCTTTTTTGTTTTGAGCTTGTATATTTATAATCCTGGATTCCTGCCAAGAATGCATTCAAACATTGTTGTGTTAGGTTTTCCTTTTCTAGCTCAATCCAAATCCACTTTGTTTCGATGTGCTTTTTCAGGGATATGGTATTTATGACAACGATCAATGACTTGCCAAACTTTGCATTCCAATATGCATTTTCTAAATCTAGAGATCTGCACCACGCTTTTCTGCATTTTCCTTTCACTCACCATTAATGGCTTTGCTATTTCCTTCACCTAATAGGTATGAAGATCAAATCTTCTTGCAAGATTAGTGCAATTTATTTTCATGCTTTCCTTCCTTGAGATGCAATCTTCTGACATCCTCCATGACTTGTGGGTTCCTCATAAAAGCTGACTTGCCTATAGATTTGTTACATCGATGCACACTCCACCGACCTGTGCAATACCTCCACCTGGCATCTAGTTGTCATGCTCATCGACATCCACCTTTGCTTGAATTCCTATGTCGGTTTGACATACTTTTCCAACCTAGGTTGACTACCGGTTTAGCCTAAGTTATTGGTATGACCATCAAACATCCTTTATGTTTTGTTCATTGGTTGTTGTGCCTTCATAACACACAAATAACCTTCATCCTGGTTTATGTCTTACCAATAATCCCTCTTTTACCATTAGATGACCCAAGTCATGTGTACTAGTAGCCTTCCTTCTGTCTGCTCACTCTCATGTGTATTGCCATCATATCGGTCACCACTTCTTACTTACCGATGACCTTGCCAACCCGATTGACATCAATGGAAACTTAATGCCAATTTACCAATAGTTAAATGGGCGTTTCAAGAAATTGTGGCTCACTGTCAATGATGACACTACTTCTGATATAGCTCTTTCAACTCTGTCACATAATATCTCACCTAATTCTTCCTTATCCTGAAAAATCCATTTGTTTCTCTCTTTCCAAATCTCCCACACTATAATTGAGGGTGAAATAGACTAGATGCAAGAGTACACCAATTTCCTTTTTTCTTCAAACCAACTACTAAAGAGATCAACCACCCTCAACAGTACTTGAATCTCTGATGAAAGTTTTTGTAGTAAAAATTTCCACACATTCTAAGCCATCTCATAGTTTAACGGTAATTGGTCCATCGATTCATTGTCAACTTTGCACATTACACATTGGAAAGGGCCATTAAACCCCAATCTACTAAGTATATCCCTTGTTAAAATTTGTTCCTTCATAACTAGCTAGGCGAAAACACTAGCCTTTCATTAAAAATGAGAATTACAACAAAGTTTAGTTGGCAAATCCTCAATGACCACTGACTTCTCAACCATCTTATATCCTAACTTAATTGAATACTTCCCTGACTTTGAGCCACAACATTTCAAAATATCATCATTGGGTGAGAGATAAGGTTTGTATTCACTCAGAATGCCCTCAAATATGGCAAGTTGGGGGGGGGGGGGAGAGGAAGCATTCTGATATCCATCCATCTCCACTCATCCATTCCATTAATTTTTACTTTCTCCATGTAGTCACTAACCTTAGATCCCCAATGCAACTCTGTCACTTATCTGATTACCTCCACATCATTTCTCAAAGAAAGGTAATGTCATCCTTCCAACGAGTCTTTCCAAAAATTATCTTTCTCCCCATTCCCCAACTGCCATGTAAGGTTCTTTATAATGACTTTCTTGCAAGAGACAAGAAAGTTCCTATAAAGTGGAAAATTGGGAGCTTAGCAAATCCACCATGGGGAAAGGATGATTCACTAAGCTCAATTTTCACTTGGGGGAGACTTTACATTCAAAAGAGGGGATGAATCTACTAGATCCAATCCTAAATGATGCAAGGACTGAATACTAAGTAGATTGGTTGTGTTTGGAATGTAATTGACCCTCTTTTGTAAGTTGACAAGTTGAATTAAGACTAAGTTCTGGAAATGAAGACAAAGTATGAGAAAACAACGAGCTATAAATTTGGGATTCAATCATCCACTTGGATCAGAGAAGTTTGAGATGATTCAGAGTTGCTTTGCAAACTCTGTCAAAAGTTGCAGGGACAGTGTGCCTAGACCAGGTCGCCCTCCTATCAATCCTCCAAACTTTTCGCGCGTCAAAAAAGGTTTTTCCATCTCTGCAAATAAAGCTTAATTCTAGAAGTATAGTTACGTATCTACTTCCTGCACACATAAGGAAAGGGAAATGTGTTGGAATAGGAGTTTACCTTCAGGTCAAACTCCGGTTTTGGAATCAACCAAGTGGTTGAAATAATATAATTAAAATTACTGAAAGTAGAAATCCTCCTCTTTGAGGGGATGTTGAATTGACTAAAAATGAAATGCTTATACATCCTTGTGAAGTTTTTCTTTCCTCCACATGGAATTATGATGTCATGAATTAGAATGATGATATCCTCTTCAATACTTGAAATCTTGACTCTATTGTTGCTCCAAAGCTTGAAGGAAGATTGAAAATGCTCAATTGCTCTTGAATGCTTGAATGCTTGATCTATTGCATGTGCATGATAGATGGATGGATTGTCAAATGAGATGGGAAATCCCTCTTATATACTTATCCATAGGATTAATTAACTAGTTTTTTGACATGAGTTGACATAGGGGGATTTTCCCACTTCAAATTTGAGTTAGGAAAGGGATAGGGGTCCAAGATAGTGCTGGTAATTGACACTCATCCGGTGACTTCCAATAGTTTCATATTGGTATAGGGTTTTCATTGATGGAAACTCTTCTTGGTGATTCAATCTAGAGATCATGATTCATCTTATCTAGAAGCAACAACTAACTAGTAAAACAGGGCTAGCTCGGTAATGTTTTGGTCTGGAATGATTTCTGATGATTGTGGTGTTTTTGGTGATTAATTTTGTGATCTCGGTGAATGGGAAGATCCTTAAAAAGAATGGGATTATAATCTTTTGGTCCGGTTCTATGTTTTGTTTAAGATTGAAATCAACATGTGACTACACATTAGACTTCTTGAAGTCGACTTGAAGGAAAGTACTTTTATGCTAAGACTGGATATATAAGATTGATTTGGCAATTGGTTTTCAATGTAATACTAGTGTGGTGATTCATTTTGGTGCAATTGAGTATAGTTTCACTTATGTATTTGGTTTACAGATGATTTGATAGCTGAATGAGATAGAAACAGAGTATTTGCAGAGTGAGTACTATCAAAGATCTAGTGCTTAACCAGAACTCATTCTCGCATTGTCAGATGCTATCTTAGAGTTCATTTTACTGTATTTTCTCATTTTAATCAAATTGTAAGTCAATAAGACTTCCCTAAAGGTTGTAGCCTTCGGTGTCATTGTAATTGAGCAGCGAGGTCTAGGCAGTGAGCCTAAATGCAAGTGCATTCCCCATCTATGTAATATTTATGTACTCCTAGACATAACATATGAATATTATGGGTTCTAGCCCCACCGTGTTTTTTCCCTTTTCGGGTTTGAATGTAAAAATTCTGGTGTTGTAGATCTGTGGCTTATTTATTGCATGTTTATGTTCTTTTTTGTTATGCATTTCTAACTGATGGATAAATAATAAGTTTGTGGATTTGATTTCTAGTAGATCACTAATTTACCCCCCCCTCTCAATGATCTCTGATTCTAACAATTGGTATTAGATCCTAGTTCCTCTAAGGAAGCTTAATCACTTGAAGAAGATCTAGAAGATTGATTCAATGGATTCCAGTTTTCAAAGACAACTCATTGTGGCAGTTGAGGATCTTGATGAAACTAGAAATGAGATCTGTACCTTGAAGAAGAACTTAAATGTAGTTGATGAATTCATTAGTTATTTGAAGGATCAAGCAAGTGGTTGTAGAGATAAGAGGAAGGAATTGATGGACAAGTTGAAGGAGAAATAAGGTTAGATCATGGAATATCAGGACAGAGCTGATGAAGTTAACAAGCTTGAGAGAGAAAATGTTTCTTTGAAGAATGAGATGCAATCAATTATCATGAGTTTGAATAAGGATATTGAGGACCAGAAGAAGAATGAAGAGAATCTGACACAATCATTGAAGGAAAGAGTTGATGAATGCTTCAGGCTTACCTATGAGAATGATCAGTTGAACCTTAACTTGACACAACCAAGGAATAATGGTCAAGAACTTGATAAACAAATTGCTACCTTGAGGGATAAAATTTCTACTTCCAATAAATACAAAGATAAATTCAAAGCTAGTTCAACAAGGCTTGATGAGATGCTATAAAGTTAGAGACATGGAAAGGATATGCGAGGCCTAGGATCTGAGAAAGGTGAATCCTCTGTATCTGGACAAGGAAATGCAAAACCTGGTTAGAAGAAGAGTAAGAATCCTCTAGTAAGACAACCTAATGCTCATAAATTCAATTGTAGATGTTTTACTTGCAATAAGTTTGGTCATATGGAAAGTCAATGCATAAGTAGGATGAATAATGGAATGATGAATAGTAACAATATGATGAACAATTTGAATAATGTTCCTACCTTTACTGGTCAGTGTTTCATATGCAATAAATATTAGACAGTTTAGATAACCAGAAGACAACTGAGAGGGGGGTGAATTAGTTGTGACAAATTACTGAAAGCTTTAGAAATTTAAAACAACAGTAACAAAATAATAGTTAATCCAATAAAGTATAAACAATAATCACAGAATAAAAGCCATCTACACAACACCAGGATTTGTACATGGAAAACCCTATAAGGGGAAAAACCACAATGGGAAGTCTACCCACAGTTAGATAATACTTTTGTAGTAAGTATGTGAATTTAGAATGAAGGGGCTTGCACTTGCAGGAAGGACAACAACCTAGAGCATACTGCTCACCACAAAAGGAGTCTCACTGACTACATATAGATCGAAACTACAATCTGAAGAAGTGTTGAACTACAAAAGATAGCATCTCCTATGCTTGAGTGTAGTTCCATTTAGGCTCAATACCGGAGGACTAAATCCTCTTATAAACCCAATTTGATCTCCAATGATCAACCAACTCCTCTACCATAATGATATTTCATTTTCACACATTACATTCCCTGACCATGACCTCTTACATTAACCATGATGATCTACCATGAGATCTTACATCTTATTTATATAAACCCTCGACCATAAACAATCAGATCAGCCACAAAACAATAAACCAACTACATCATGTCGGCCTTAGACCAAAAAAAATAATATCCAATATGTAAGACATCCTAGAAATAAAATAATAGGTCCTATCCATATGTCACATCAATATTGGTCCATAACCTAGAACAACCAAGACCAAGTGTAGGTCCACACACTTCAGTAATGATCTCCAAACACCAAGTCTAGAACATGATCACCAATAACATCCTGAAACTCCATCAGAAGTTGTACCAACACCAATTATGAAATGCATCAAAGATCTTCATCAAAAGATCTATCGGTGAAACCATCACCAAAACTAGAAACCAATCTTCTAGGTAAGTAGAATAGAATCCAATCACCTGACCAAAACCAACTGACCAAATATGAGTATAAGCATCATGAAAAAACTAATTCCATCACCAGATTATACCAGAGTCAACTAAATCATGCCAGATCCAAGTTAACCAAAAACTACTCAACCTACCAGGACCAGAAAGGTGTCGGTAAAGCATCCAAACAACTAGTGTTGACATCAATGACAAAAATCAATGCAACACATAATCAATTCCATCGAATGGCTAACAATCTCCCCCTTTGGAATTGATGGCAACACTAGATGTGAAAAACAATGAAGTACCAAGAAATGCTAAACAAGTCTCTCCCTATGGAAGACAACCAAAAATCTCCTGCATGTAGCTTTGAATATCAATAACTCTCCCTCTTTGAATAATATCTCTCTAAAGTTCTGAATTTCTTTTTCACATCACTATGTCTCCCCCTTTGACATAAATGCCAAACATTTGACAAAAATATCAAAGTGTAAGCCTTTGAATCTCAAAGCTGACTACTCCCCCTGAGTAGTAGCATCCCACATCAGTGCCAGAATGAATAGTATCTCTGAGAATGCATACTAGAATGACACCAAACTGCATCAATCAAGTCTCTTCCAGAGGGGCAAAAACCCCCAATTAGTCTCTCAAGTACTCAAATGATTCCTTGGATAAAGGTTTAGTGAAAATATCTGCAATCTGTTCTTTAGTGTTCACATAAACCAGTTTGACTTTATTTGCTTTTACCTTCTCCTTTAAAAAGTTGTACTTGATAGATATGTGCTTTGTCTTAGAGTGAAATACCAGATTCTTTGATATATCAATAGCAATAGAGTTATCACAGTGAATAACTACCAGTGCATTACAATCCACCTCTATATCCTTCAACATTTTCTTCATCCATAAAACTTGTGTACAATTAGTAGTAGCAACAACATACTCAGCTTCAACAGTAGATAAAGAAGTACATGACTGTTTCTTGTTGATCCATGAAACCAACTTCTTTCCAAGAAAGAAAGCTCCACTGGGAGTACTTTTCTGGTCATCAACATCTCCAGCCTAATCAACATCTATATATGCACATAAAGTAAAGTTATCATCCTTAGGGTACCAAAACCCATATTCTGATGTACCTTGCAAGTATCTAAAAATCCTTTTCACCACCATCTCTTGATTTTCTCTAGGATCACTCTGATATATTGAAACAATACAAACAACAATCATAATGTCAGGTCTAGTCTAAGTCAAATAAATTAGACCTCCAATCATAGATTTGTATCTTGTAGGGTTTATCGGTGCAGAATCATCTTTCCTTGTCAATTTCTCACTTGCAACCATAGGCGTACTTACTGGTTTAGAATCTCCCATAACAAATTTCTTCAACAATTCCTTAGCATACTTAGTTTGACAAATAAAAATACCTTTGTCTATCTGAGTAATCTGCGAACCTAAGAAAAATTTCATCTCACCAATCATAGACATCTCAAATTTTTTGTCCATGTTTTTAGAAAATTCTATGCATAATTTATCTTCACCTCCAAAAATAATATCATCAACAAATACTTCAACAATCAGTATATCATCATCAATGATTTTATAATATAGACTACTATCAACACTTCCCTTAGTAAAACCAAGCTTCAAAAGATATTTATTGAACCTTGCATACCAAGCTCTAGGTGGTTGTTTCAATCCATATAAAACTTTCCTTAATCTGCAAACCATATTAGTATCATCTGATAGTGAAAAACCATCAGGTTGCTCAATATAAACTTCCTCATCAAGATCCCCATTCAAGAATGCACATTTAACATCCATCTGATAAACCTTGTAGTTTTTGTAAGCATCATAGGGAAGAAATAATCTTACAACTTCAATCCTAGCTACTGGTGCAAAAGATTCTCCATAATCAATTCCTTACTTCTGAGATTATCCTTTACAAACCAATCTATCCTTAGTCCTTATAACTTTACCATCCTCATTCTATTTATTCCTACAAACCCATTTAGTTCTAATAACATTTTTATTTTTAGGTCGGGGAACCAAAGTCCATGTGTTATTTTTCTCAATCTGATCTAATTCTTCTTCCATGGGTAAGTGCAAGAAGTTGTGTCCACTTAATGTGGAAGTTTTGGACTTAGTTAAAAAGTCAAAATCAGGCGGAAAGAATAGGAGACAAATCGGGATCCCGTTGGCTCTCGGCATCCCGAGCCTAAAATCAAATGGGATCTCATGGGCCCTGGGATTCTGAGCCTAGAGCTCCAAAGAGGATCCCGTTTTGAAAACGAAACAGGATCCCGTGTTGAAATGAAATGGGATCCTATTTCATTTCAACACGAGATCCCGTTTGGAATATATAATTTTTTTTTTAATGTAACGTGGTTAATTTTTATCATACGGGATCCCAATTCAAGGTGTGGAGCCCTCACAAGAATTGCTAGCAGCTCGCCTTCTAGTCTTCCAGGTATGCCCAATACCCATTTTTATTCAATAATTCATGTTTAGATTAATTTTTTAGTTGAAAAATTAGATTTTTAGTTTAAAAATTATTTTTTTTGTTAATAATTTTTAGTTTTAAATTTATTTTTTTTGTTAGAAAAAAATGTGTTTTAGTTCAATAATTTTATTTTAATTAGAAAAGTATGTTTTTATTTTAAAAATTAGCTAAATTTAGTTTGAATTTTTTTTATGAATTGATTAGATTAGGATTTTTTTTAAACGAAACAAAAACCCAAAAAAAAATCAAAACCAAAACATTTAGTTTACAAGATCAAAATGAAAACAAAAATGAAAACCAAAACCAAAAAATTACAACAAAAATGAAACTATTTAAAACATCTTTAAATTGTATACAACATACCCCCTATGACCACATAGGATCACATCACGTCCAACCCCTTACGACCACATATGACCCCATAGGATCAGCCATAGTGTGCAAAGGGGTCATGTATGTGGTCTTAAGGGGTCATGCATGCACATTCTAATGTACATGTGTGACCCCTTAGGACCACATACATGACCCCTTAGGACACTATGCACGATCCCATGGGGTCGCACATGTACATTGTAGAACACATGCGTGTATCCCCTTAAGCCATCTCTTATTTTCAAATTCATTCCCCTTTTAAGCCACATTTGTCCTATAATTTAGTTTGATCCATGTCTATATTATACCTTGAGTTAGAATGCGTGTATGTGTGTGACCAACCTTTACTAGGACCACATTCTGTTCTAATGGGTCATAATATGGTCCTAAGGGGTCACACATGTGTGACCCCTTAGGACCACATATGACCCCTTTTACCATCCTAGTAGTTGGGGTATATTGCATACACTAAGTATAGGATGTTAAAAGGGCTCATATGTGGTCCTAAGGGGTCACACATGCATTAGAACACATGCGTGACCCCTTACAACACAATGTGGTCCTAAAGGCCCGTCACACACATGCCACTTTTTAAAAATTTATGTACACAACATGTACTCCTTATGACCCAATTTGACCACATAAGATCTCCTCTATTGTGTACATACGTCCATCCCCTTAAGTCGAGTGTCTTAAGTACATGAAATTAACTAATTAACTAATTATGACTATACCCCTCTAAAAACATACTATTACAATCATACCCGTTTTAATGTATACTAGGACCTATTAACTATATTTAAAGTAATTCTTCTTATTAAATGATCCCCTTAACTATATGTATACTAGGACCTATAAACTATATGTATACTAGGACATTTTAAAATGTATACTAAGACCTATTAACTATATGTATATACTAGGACCTTATAAAATGATCCCCTTAAGCCACATGTGTGTCCTATATTTAAAGTAAGTCTTCTTTCCTTTACTTGCCACATACATCCTATAATCTAGGCAAATGGTATTAAGCCATATACATCCTAATTAGCCCAATCCGTTTAAGTCATGTGTCTTAAATGATTAATTACAAAAGTTGTAGATGCTAAATTTGAAATTCCTATTCTAAACCTACATGAAATTAACTAATTACAACCATACGGGCCTCTTAAATAGCATGTAATAGGTCCTATTAACTATATATTCAATTTATTAAACTTAATTATGATCAAATGTAATATAATTTCGACCATGTCCCCTTAAGACACATGTAATTAGGAAATGTTGCACGTACATCCTATAATTTCTAGGCCTGTCCCCTTAAGCCACATACATCCTAGAATTTATGCCTCTCCCCTTAAACCACATGCATCCTATAATTTGTAGATGCTAAATTTGAAATTCTTATTCTAAGTACATTAAATCAACTATTTACAACCATACGAGCCTCTTAACATACTATTACGACAATTCCCCTTTCAACATACTAGGACCTATTAACTATATAAATTATTAAATGCCATATATATTACATAGCATGAAATAGGTCCTATTAACTATATATTCAATTTATTAAACTTAATTATGATCAAATGTAATTTAATTTCGACCATGTCCCCTTAAGACACATGTAATTAGGAAATGCATGTACATCCTATAATTTAGGCTCGTCCCCTTAAGCCGCATACATCCTATAATTTGTAGTTGCTAAATTTGAAATTCCTATTCTAAGTACATTAAATGAACTATATTTACAACCATACGGGCCTCTAAACATACTATTACGACAATTCCCCTTTTAACATACTAGGACCTATTAACTATATATATTATTAAATGCCATATATATTAAATAGCATGAAATAGGTCCTATTAACTATATATTCAATTTATTAAACTTAATTTTGACCATGTCCCCTTAAGACACATGTAATTAGGAAATGCACGTGCATCCTATATTTAGGCTCCTCCCCTTAAGCCACATACATCCTATAATTTGTAGTTGCTGAATTTGAAATTCCTATTCTAAGTACATTAAATCAACTATATTTACATTAAATTACTATTCTTAACATACTATTACGACAATTCCCCTATTAACATACATTCAATCAATCCCCTTAAGCTAATCTATTAACATACATCCTAATTAGGCCTACCCCCTTAAGCTAATTGTCCTAGTTATGACAATCCATTTAATTCATGTGTCTTAAATGATTAAATACAAAATTTAATTACGACCTATTTAGGCCTATCCCCTTAAGCCAAAATTATCCTATTTCTAGTTTGATCCCCTTAAGCCACGTGTCCTAACTATAGGCCAATCCCCTTAAGTCATGTGTGTCACTTGATGATTAATTATAAACATTTTCATGTAGATGTTAAAATTTAAATTCTTATGTACATGATCATATATATTATATGTAAAATCGTGCATGTTCTTGATTTCATATGTACACATGTAACTTTTTATCATTTATCTGTTTGTAAAGTTTGTATATGTATATATATGTTCACAATGTATATATATGTAGATTGTACATGTTTTAAAATTATTTGTAATTTAAATTCATGTTTTAGTTTCAAAAGGTAGAATTTTAATTCTTATTTAATTTTTAATTAAATGTGTACATGTGTATATATATATGCAGAGCTCAGATTACATACACATCATCACATGGATTTGTTTGATATAGAAGATTTGCTTAATGAAACAGGCCCTGAGCAACCACCCCTAGATGACCCTGCCCATGGTGCACCACCTCTACCCCCACCTCCTCCTCCACCTCCACCCCCACCCCCACCCCCTCCTCCACCCCCACCCCCACTCCCACCCGATCATCCTCCTCCACCTCTTGATTCTGCTAAGGGTCAATTTCGAGCCATTATTGATGAGAATGTTATTTTCATACAGGGGAAAGTTAATGAGATCCTTAGAGCACCACATATATCCGCACACATGCACCGTTTTGCATCTAAGATGCAAAATGTTATTGATGCAGTTAGGTCTATAGATGCAGAGCTCGATTCACATCGAGCATGGAGAGATGAGAGACACCAGTTTTATTCTGATGGCCTCTCCTATAAGGATATTTTGAACCTAAGAATAGACAAATCTCACCTTGTTCCATATTTTTCAAACCCTATCACAGGTGAATCCATTCCACCAAACAAATCCCACATATCCATGGGGTGGTGTACACATCAAGGCATGGCCGATAATTTTTGGGATCAATGGCAGATGGTATTTGATACTCCACTACATGCCAACTTAGAGTGCCCTTTATACTTCTTGAGAAAATTATATGCAGAGTTTGTTTTGGGTTTAAAGCCCAATTATTTTGATATAAGAGCATTCTAGGGTGTTGGTGGTGGTATGCCACAGAATAGGTTGGGTGCACGTATTGACCCCAATAGACCTGCCCATCGCCAAGCCATTGTGGCTCCTATGCCTGTTATACCTATGGTTGTTCATCAGTGTTCTGTTATCTCCACATTGGACTCATTGAACACACTCATTGGTAGCCTTAGTCAGTAGACAACCAATTTGTTGGACCGTGGCGATATTGACACTAGTGAGGATGATGTTGACATGAGTACAGCCATTCCATGTACATCGACACCTCATTTTTGTACGAGCTACCATTGACTATGCTATGGGCCTTGTGATGGTCCACACCTTGCTTCAAGTTCACATCATGGTCCATCCTCTTCAGTTGCACGGGGAGCATCCACTGATCATGATAATATTGGTTCATATATTGATTTTATTTGTGCCGATGATCATCCCATAGATCATGATTTACGTGGTAAACAGGTATGGGGAGATCCAATACATACATGTACAATTTGTAGTTATATATATATATATATACATATATATATATATATATATATATGTATATACATATATACATATATATGTATATACATATATATATATACATATACATATCTACATATATATGTATATATGTATATATATATGTATACATATACATATATATATGTATATGCATACATATATATATACATATATACATATATATGTATATATGTATATGTATATATATATGGATATACATATATATATATATATAAAATTTACATAATTTATAGAGATCTCTCTATCTATATGTCTTCACTATTTACACATTTGCATGTCTCTAGCCCATGTTTGGGGCCACTACGACACCGACTTCCACATCAAATTACCCATCTTCCACTATGTATATACATATGTATATACATATTTATACATATGTATATATATGTATATACATATGTATATATATGTATATACATATGTATATACATATATATATATACATATACATATACATATGTATATATATACATATGTATATATATGTATATACATATACATATAGATCTCTCTATCTATATGTCTTCACTATTTACACATTTGCATGTCTCCAACCCATGTTTGGGGCCACTACAACACCGACTTCCACATGTATATACATATATATATGTGTATATACATATGTATATACATGTATATATATGTGTATATACATATACATATACATATATATACATATGTATATACATATATATATATATATGTGTGTGTATATACATATACATATACATATATGTATATATATACATATATGTATGTATATATATCTATGTATGTATATATATGTATATATATATATATATGTATATATACATATATATATATTTACATAATTTATATAGATCTCTCTATCTATCTCTATCTATATGTCTTCACTATTTACACATTTGCATGTCTCCAGCCCATGTTTGGGGCCACTACGACACTGACTTCCACATCAGATTACCCATCTTCCACTGTGGTGAGTGCAGCTCCTCCAACATCGGTTGTTTCAGATGAGCAGAGAGTTCGGTACGTTGACACTCTATCTTAATTTATATATATATTTAAAGATTTAATTAATTTTGTTCATCAAACTAACATTCAATATTTTAAATAAATAAATAAACATCATGTACATTTGATTTAATATCTAGATTTAATTTTTTTTTTTTACAGGTGGACACGACCATCAAGATGAGTTTACATCCAGATGGGCCACATGATCATCCTGATCTACTTGATAGTTTTCTATAGACATCATCATCATTTTAGGTATTTAATGTTGATTTAAATTTTAAAAAAATTGATACAAGTTTCAGGATCATATTTTATTTAAAAATTAAATCAATTGATACATATAATTGACACGTGCAACTCTTTTTTAAATACCTTGTAGGATCTTGTTGATAGTGTCTCAGTTTTTTTTTATGTCGCCCCGGATACTGTAATGCCTAGAGGAGATGATCTGAGTCAGTTATGTATGCGTATGAACATTAAATTTTCTCTAGTTCAAAATGAACATTTTAAATATAAATTAGGTGTATATTTCTATTTTAAATCATCAATTGATCTTGATCTATATATGTGTGTGTTTGTGTGTGTGTGTGTGTGTTCATGTACTATATATAGGATGAGATACCAATGCCATCGACTGCCCCTATAACACCTAGAGATGCAGAGCCCTCAGTAGAGTCCAGAGGAGATGAGCCTACTCATGTACACGTATGTGCTACTGAACTTATAATTGAAATTTTAAAATTGTATATATATATATATATATATATATATATATATATATATATATATATATATATATATATATATATATATATATATATATATATATATATATATATATATATATATATATATATATATATATATATATATATGAACATGAACTACGTAGAACTCTCACAAACTTGAACATTTTTGTCTTGCAGAGTGGATCTTCTCCTCTTCATCTGCGTGGCTTGAAGAGGAATCTAGATCATATTTAGGGCTTACATCCGTCTTCATTTTAGGGGCTAGATTTGTTACATAATTCATGCAGTTTACTCACATTTGATCATTCCATCCCATGGGACTTGTTTATTTTGTGCACTTTGATTATATATTTCATTTTGAGCATGAACTTGATACATACATGTGTGTACATGTGTACACACTAGGACTTGTTTATTTTGCGCGTACACATGGACTCATTTATTTTGCACGTACACTTTGATTATATTTCATGTTGACCACATGTGGACTTGTTGTTCATCACACATCTAGACTTGATATACATATATGCAGTGCTTGTACATGTGATATATATATATGTGTGTGTGTGTGTGTGTGTGTGTGTGTGTGTGTGTGTGTGTGTGTGTGTGTGTGTGTGTGTGTGTGTGTGTGTGTGTGTTTTATGTTGGAGTGTTCACTTCTCTAGTACACATACATACATGTGTTTCATGGACAATATATTTATACATATATTTATTTATTTATAATCATCTCCAGCTATATGTAAATTTCATTTATTTTTTATCTAAATCTATATATGTATGTGTATGTGTACTTACATGATACTAAAACCAAATAAATAGATTAAAAATAAATGAAGCAAGTGCAATTTTGAACACATATATGTAGTATGAGCAAGTGCAATTTTGAACACATAGATTAAAATAATAATTTAGAGCTTCATCCACATCTCAAAATAGCAAGTGAAATTGAACACATATACACACATGAGGAATTGATATTTATAAAAATAGCACACTTGTACACATGTACATATATATCATGTATTAAAAATAAAACACTTGCAATTTTGATATTTTTCCAAATAACACATGTTTACACACACAAATGTTGTATACATTAAAAATTTAATTTAAAGCAATTGATAATTTCTAAAATTACCATGTACATGCACACATATATACATACTAAAAGCTTAAATATAAAAAAGTTTAATCCAAGTGCATCTCTTGAATATATAATAATTTAGCTTCATCCATGTATCTCAAATTAAAAATTTTCAAGATCCACACGTCTAAAATCTATATATATATATTAAAGTCTAACTCAATATTCTGAAATCTAAAGTATTATATAAGTTTTATCCAATCTAAGACATTTAAAGCAAGTTCAAAAGCGATCTAGATAAATTAGATCGCCACAATTTCAAAAGCAATCTAGAGATTTTAAATTAGATCTCCACAATTAAAAGCCTGGTAACAAGATGTACCTACATGCACACAAAAAAAAATTAATCAGAACTTAATTAGAAATAATTTGTTAAATGCATGTATATTAAGTAATTCAAATTTAATTTAAAATACCAAAATAGGACATGACTCGGCTTAAGGGGATGGGTGTACAATTGGGACATGTGGCTTAAGGGGATCAAACTAGAAATAGGACATGTGTGTTAAAAGAGGATCATTTGAACTAAAATATAGGACATGGCTTAGGGGAGATTAATTGATTAGGACATGACTCAGCTTAAGGGCATGGGTGTACAATTGGGACATGTGGCTTAAGGAGATCAAACTAGAAATAGGACATGTGCCTTAAAAGAGGATCATTTGAACTAAATTATAGGACATGGCTTAAGGGGAGATTAATTGATTAGGACATGACTCAGTTTAAGGGGATGGGTGTACAATTTGGGACATGTGGCTTAAGGGGATCAAACTAGAAATAGGACATGTGCCTTAAAAGAGGATCATTTGAACTAAATTATAGGACATGGCTTAAGGGGAGATTAATTGATTAGGACATGACTCAGCTTAAGGGGATGGGTGTGCAATTTGGGACATGTGGCTTAAGGGGATCAAACTAGAAATAGGACATGTGCCTTAAAAGAGGATCATTTGAACTAAATAATTTGGACATACCTCTATATATTAAATACTTATTCCATTACATGTAAGACAATTGTGTAAGAGCTCTCAATAAGGGGATGGACCTATATATATCAAACAATAATATTTAAACCATCTATATGATCAAATGGTATGTAATAAAAAGAAATTATACATGTACACAATATATACATACATACATTTAACATGTATACATACCTCTTTATTTAAATACTTATTCCAATGTACCATCTGCATCCTCTCTTTTTTCCAAAGCATCTATAATTGTCTCGTGATCTTCCATAGAAATTGTCCATAACTTTTTATTACTAGGTCTGCCGCGATATCTCACTAGTTGTATATTTGTTGCAAAAATCAAATGTGAGTAGTGTATTATCTTCTTATGTGTTTCATAATCTTCAAAAGAAGGCAAACCATTCTTCCTTGTCAAATATTTCCTTACCCAAGTTCCAACAACTAACACTGAACCAGTTGGATAATGAAAAGCATCATCATCTTCTCGAGGATTAACTAGTTTGTGTTTAGTCTCAACACATCGAGCCAACCAATATTTTGTTTCCTCTTCATTGTCCTCAAGTGCAACAATAGCATACACATGTCCTAGACAAACAAAAAATTAATAAATTATCACAATTTAGAATTAAAAAAATGCCATTTTTAATTTACACCAAATATAAAAAATTTTGAAACTAATTTTATTAAATGGCCAACAAAATAATAAAAAATGATTACCTTTCTGTACAAGGTCTAAAACATGATCATAATCATTTGATGCAAATAGTTCATCATTATCTTCAATTGTGTTAATTTGATCTTGTGCTTGAGTAGGAGTCAATGATCTTTGATTCCAATCTTCAACCCATTCAGTATTCTCACATACATCAAAATCACCTGAAATACAAAACTGACAACAACATGCAAGTTCCCTTATCCATATAGTCCATGTGCTTGCATTTGAACTCTTAAATGAATGCCATTTAGCTGATCTGCTAATTGTCTCACAATCAAGTTTCGGCACAATGTTTTCCTCTTCAACTAACCAAAAGAATCATTGAATTGTAGAGTTCACACTTGATCCAGTAGATAATGTTGTGTTGCACCAATCTACAATTGCACGTGCATCTTTAAATTTTACATTATGTTCAAATTTTAATTTCTCTCTAGCAAGAATTCTTTTAACACATGCACCAGCTCCATCATGTTCTCCTTTGCCATGTCCAACTTCAAAAAAACTCCATATATATTGGATATTGTATTCCTTGTGAGCCCTGCTTAACCAATAAAACATTCGAGCATTCTTGAATTGTCCAGTACAATTATCTGACCATATAAGATGTTCTATCATCTGGATTCCTCTTTCTCTTATATTTCTATAGAATATGCTGAAACAATATTGAACAAACTCTGACGAGTGCATCCTATTATCACTCACATAGAAATGATACTTGGTGTAGGAGCATCCTTCCAAGCTCTTCCTCCTTCTTTGTTTTGTTGGTGTTATGCTTCTTTTGAAGCCATTGTATATAAAATAAAGGGCCATGTGCTCATTGGTCATAGTTAAGGTCCTAGTTGAGGTCTTAGGGGTCATAAGTCAAGATTGAGATTTTCTTGAAATTTGAGGGTATCTGTGCCTTTGAGGTGTTTAGGGGTCCTTCCTAGCATGGTGGTGTCCTTAGGTATGCCCAATGTGGGTCTAGGAGTCAAGAAAAGCAACATTGGGAAATTTGCTCAAAAGTTGCATGACAACTTTTAAAAGTTGTCAAGCAACTTTTCCCCCATAAGGTCAAAATATTTAATGTAGCATGGAAAACCCTAATATGGGCACATAGACCAAGGAAAAGGTAGTATAAGTAATTGCAAACCCTAAGTTAATGGGTTGGATGTCAAACATTGTACGGCCCAAGCAAACTGACTGACTGAGACTGCAATTTTGTTGCCAGTCGGAACAAATCGAGTAAAGGAAGAGTGTTAAAGGATTGATTTATGAGAAAAACTGTGTGTAGTGTCTTCTATGGTGTAAATAATTTCATTTTGTGTATATAGATTAGGTTTTCATTTGGCAAGTGTGGTGTGTTTGTAAATAGTTTGTAATTTGCAGTCTCTCTGTCTAGTTTTGGACTAGTTTGAATAAATGGGCTCATAACTCCATTCTCCATTGTGGAATCACCATGAAACCATGGGAAATGAGAGTAAAAACCTTGTACTATAATGAATTTCAAGCAAGGCCTTTGAAGATGTAGGGAAGCCAACCATTTAGCCACTCCTAGGCGAGACTGGACAGTGCCCGATTAGGAATGGTTGTCGGTGTAGAGGTCTGAGAGAGCAAGGTTGGTCAGAGGAGAGTGCACCCTCTGGAGGAGGTGTAGAGGAGTGTGTGAAGCACCACTAGTGTGAAGGAGGAGCCTCCACCAATCCAGACAAGGTGGCTAAAACACAAAACATAAACTGTGACCCAGGCAAACCATAAAACCCTCAAAAAATCGTTAAAAACCCCAAAATTCGCCCAAGGCACTGTACAACCACTTGGAGGCCCAAAACTAGAGAAATCCTTGAGCCCTTTCCAAATTAATGGTAGTCCATTTTGGGAGTTTGGGTAGTTTGTGCATCATTTGTGAGAGGGAGCCCTAAAGGACCGAGTAGGAGGCCTAATTGGTCAAAATCCTTGTAGCCCTATTTTGTAGGCAAAAACACAAAACAGTGAAATCGGTAAGGGGTTGAAAGCTTGAAGCCTCTTGGGGGCACATGGATGGGTGGAAAAACCTTGTTAGAGACCTAACCTATCCTTTCTAAGACCTTGGAAGGTGTGGAACAAGCCTAGCCCTTATTAGCCATAGTAAGGGGTTTTGAGTCTCATGAGTAGGTGAGACCTTAGGAGCAGCATTGCAACTCATTGGTGGGTGGATTGAGCAAGGTCAGGGGATTCCTCAAGAAAGGGAAGTCCTAGGGACCCTAGGGTGTGAAGAGAACACCAGGTGATCCAAGGGGAGAATCCAAGAGCATAGACTAGGCTAGTCTATCCCAAACCCCATCCCATCAGATTGGTATCAGAGCAAGCTAAAGATTTTTTGGACTGTGTATGTCTCTATATACTGGTGAATCAGTAGGGGAGAGTAGAATGGTCACTAATGTAGAGCTGGCTAGGGAGGTAGAAGAGCAAAAGGAGAAGAATAGACTCCTTGAATAAGCTATGAGTGAGATAAGGGATAAACTGCAGGAAGTGGTGGATCAGAGGACACAAGGACCTTGAGGTGAAGACACCAAAGATAAAGGCAAGGAAACCATTGACATAGATGACATTATACCTAAACTAGATCCCTTGTTTAATGAAGAACCATTTGTAAAGGCTATCAAGGCTTTGAACACTAAAGCTTTTTGAAGGATTGCCACATTTTAGTGGAAGGATGGACATTGATACTGTCATGGAATGGCTAGAGGGTATGGAAAAACACTTTGAGTGTAAGGGAGTGACCGAGGCTCAAAAGGTTAAAGTTACCAAATCAAGATTAAGGGGAGCAGCTTTGACATGGTGGAAGTACCCGCAAGAAGAGAGAGTTAGCATGGGGAAGCTACCTATTGCCAATTGGAAGGACATGGTGAGTAAGATCAAAGAGAACTACTTACCAGAGGATTATGAAGTTCAACTTCATAAGAAGAGACAGGGTTTGAAGAAAAAAGACCTTGATGTGACCTCCTACACTGAAGAATTTCAAAAACTTTGTCTTAGATCCAAAGCCCAAGAAGATGAATCAATTAAGGTGGCTAGGTATCTAAGTGGCCTAAAGTGGAACATTCAAGAGGAGATAAGCCTATGGACTCCTACTACTATTCAAAAATGTCATCAGCGTGTTGTCAAGGTGGAAGAGAGGAACAAAAGGAAAGGAGAGTCCAATAACAGGGGTAGAGGCAGAGGTAGAGAACAAATGAACCACCAGGGTGGTTACCAAAGCAAGGCAAATGAGTAGAGGAACCAAGTTGACTGAACATGGTAGTGAAACCAATCTTAGAGGGGGCCATTCTAGAGGAAGAGGTGCACAAGGTGGTCCAAGTAGGGGTAGAGGTACCGGTAGAAGTAACTCCTACTTTGCAACTATGAAGTGTTACAACTATGGACAATTGGGACACCCGACATATAGATGCCCTGACAAGCCTACCTCATCAAACAGTGGAAAGAGGGTGGCTTATGCACATGAAGACTCTTCAAGTAGTAAGACACCTAAGGTGGACCAGATTGAATCAGAAATTGGTGAGAATCTGATGTTCAATAGGATTTTGATCAGACAGTCGATTAAGGAGGAACCCAAACATAGGAGAGCATTGTTTAGGGTGAGATGCAAAGTTCTTAGTAAAGTGTGCAAGGTGATAGTTGATTCAGGCTCAATTGACAACATCATATCAGAAGAGGTAGTTAGGAAGTTGAAACTTACAAGGATACTCCACACTAACCCATACAAGGTGACATGGTTGAACCATGAGCAGAGTGTGCTAGTCAATGAACAGACTTGGGTAGAGTTTTCTATTGGAGGATACAAGGATAAGATCCTTTGTGATGTGTTACCTATGGATGCCTATCACCTATTACTAGGTAGACCTGGCAATTTGATAGAAAGGTGATCTATGATGGAGAGGAGAACTCCATTTCATTCAAGAAGGATAGTAAGACCTTTAAGATTCAGTCTTTGACAGAGAATGAAGAGGGAACTTCAAGAACACCTAGTGTCTTATTGGCTACTGGTAAAGAGTTCCTACACTTGCTACATGAGGAGGAGATAGTGAAGTGTGCCATCTTTGTGAAACCAAAGGAGGAAGAAGACAAGTTGCAGGCAGAAGTAGCCAAGGAGGTGAAGCAAATGTTGCAAGAGTATAAGGACATAGTGAGTGATGGAGCACCTGCAACACTCCTACCAAGAAGATCTATAAGTCATCAAATAGACTTTGTTCCTGGAGCATCCCTACCTAGCAAGGCAGCATATAAGCTCACACTTGATCAGAATAAGGAAGTAGCAAGGCAAGTGCAGGAGTTATTGGAACAAGGACTAATTAAGAAGAGCATTAGCCCATGTGCAGTCCCGGTAGTGCTAGCATCAAAGAAGGGAGGCAAGTGGAGACTTTGGATTGATTCAAGGGAAATCAATAGGATCACCATAAGGTATAGGTTTCCTATTCCTATAATAGAGGATTTAATGGACTGTTTAGGAGGTGCTATGTATTTTACTAAATTGGACCTTAAAAGTGGTTATCACTAGATTAGAATCAAGGAGGGTGATGAGTGGAAGACTGCTTTCAAGACCACAAAAGGATTGTATGAATGGCTTGTGATGCCATTTGGACTCACCAATGCCCCAAGTGCCTTCATGAGGTTGATGAATGAGGTGTTGAAAGACTTCACAGGCAGGTTTGTGGTGGTGTATTTAGATGACATTGTCATCTATAGCAGAACTAAAAAGGAGCACCTTGAGCATTTGAGGTTAGTCTTAGAGAGGTTGTGTGAGGAGAAGTTATCCATCAACCTAGAGAAGTGTGACTTCTTGAAGCAAGAGATAGTCTACTTAGGATTTGTGGTGTCTAAGGGAACCTTGAAGATGGATCCAAGCAAAGTGGAGGCAATCTTGAATTGGCCTGCACCTAGAATAGGGACTGAAGTTAGGAGTTTCCATGGTTTAGCCCAATTCTATAGAAAGTTTGTGAGGAACTTCAGTGGCATATGTGCACCAGTCCTTGACACCATAAAAGGAGGCCTTAAAACTAAGTTTAAATGGACTGAGCAGGTTGACAAAGCATTTCAATTGTTGAAGCAAAAGGTAGCCACAAAACCTATCCTTCTCCTACCTACTTTTGACAAGTTATTCACATTGGAGTGTGATGCAAGTGGAATTGTAGTAAGGGGTGTATTGAGTCAAGAGAGAAGACTTGTGGCATTTTTTAGTGAGAAGCTCAATGAAGCAAAGAATAAGTACTTAGCCTATGACCTAGAGTTGTATGCATTAGTGCAATCTCTAAAGAAATGGAGACATTACCTACTCCCAAAGGAATTTGTGGTGTTCACAGACAACCAGGCATTGAGTTACATTAACACTCAAGAGAAGCTTGGCAATAGACATTTGAAATGGATGGAATACCTCCAATCATTCACCTTTACCATCAAGCATAAGAAGGGGCAACTCAACAAGGTGGTAGATGCATTAAGCAGGAAGTTGTTGACAGTTCAAGAACTATAGTTGCAAAGCATGGGAATAGAAGGTTTCAAGGACCTCTATGAAGGAGATGAAGACTTCTCATCAACTTACAAGGTTTGCAAGGAGTTTGAGAACCATTTCCATGGTGAGTGTGCAGATTACACTCTCCAAAATGGTCTCTTGTTCAAAGGTAACTAGTTGTGTGTGCCAAGAGGATCCATGAGGGAAAACCTCATCTAAGAGAAACATAATGGCAGTTTAAGTGGACACTTTGGAGTCAATAGAACCTTGGATTTAGTACAGAGGTACTACTATTGGCCAAAGTTGCCAAGAGATGTAAAGAGGTATGTGGAGCAATGTGGTGTATGCCAAAGAGCAAAGGGAGGATCAAGCAATGTTGGAATCTATCAACCATTGTTGGTCCCAAATAGGCCTTGGGAATGTATAAGCATGGACTTTGTAGTAGGAATTCCCAAGACAAAGACAGGTATGGACATCATCTATGTGGTAGTAGATAGATTTTCCAAGATGAGCCATTTTATTCCATGTAGGACTACACATGATGCTAGCTATGTTGCACATCTCTTCTTTAAGGAGATTGTTAGGATTCATGGACTCCCTTTAAGCATTGTTTCAGATAGGGATAGCAAGTTCATGGGCCATTTTTGGCAAACATTATGGAGGAGACTAGGAACTAACTTGTCATTTAGCTCAGCTTACCATCCTCAAATTGATGGTCAAACTGAAGTTATCAATAGGGTGTTAGGCAACTTGTTGAGGTGTTTAACTAAGGAATATGGACAGACATGGGACCTAATCATTCCTCAAGTAGAGTATGCATATAACGACAATGTGAATAGGACCACTAGTAGAAGTCCTTTTGAGGTTGTGTATGGCAGACATCTAAGGGGAGTATGTGAGTTGAGAGACCTTGGTACTTTGGAGATGAAGAGTGGGCAAGCAGAGGACGTCACTCAAACCATCAAGGAAGTTCAAGAGAAAGTCAAGAAAGCCATCCTTGAATCCACTCAAAAACTGAAAGCAAAAATGGATGAGAAAAGGAGAGAGGTTCAGTTCAAGGTGGGTGACTTTGTGATGGTCCATTTGAGCAAAGCTAGGATGCAAAGTGGTAAGCCTACCAAATTGCAAATGAAGAGGGTAGGACCTTGTAGGATTCTGGAAAAATATGGTGAGAATGCCTATAAGGTTGAACTTCCTTCAGATTTGGCTATATCACCAATCTTTAATGTAGCTGACCTAATCTTGTACAAGGGTGAAATAGCAGGGCAAAAGGAGAACCAAGCCAAGGTGCTGCAGGACCTAGATGTTAATGTCTTACCATGGGTGAAGAAGCCTATAGCAGAGGAGATCTTGGAATCCAGAGTAAAGAAGTCCACCAGACACTAGGTCTACATGGAACACTTAGTGAAGTGGGCAGGTTAGCCTGAGTCTGAAGCTACCCGGGTTGAAGAGAGCAGATTCAAGATACTTGGTATAGACCCGACTCTCATCTCTTCTTCCATTTCTTAGTTTTTGTGCAGAGGGGGAGCATGGTTCAGGAGCACCCTTCCAAGATCTTCCTCCTTCTTTTTTTTTTTGGTGTTATGCTTCTTTTGAAGCCATTGTATATAAAATAAAGGGCCATGTGCTCATTGGTCATAGTTAAGGTCCTAGTTGAGGTCTTAGGGTCATAAGTCAAGATTGAGATTTTCTTGAAATTTGAGGGTATGTGTGCCTTTGAGGTGTTTAGGGGTCCTTCCTATCATGGTGGTGTCCTTAGGTATGCCCAATGTGGGTCTAGGAGTCAAGAAAAGCAACATTGGGAAAGTTGCTCAAAAGTTGCAAAAGTTGCATGACAACTTTTAAAAGTTTTCAAGCAACTTTTCCCCCATGAGGTCAAAATATTTAATGTAGCATGGAAAACCCTAATATGGGCACAAAAATTGAGGCAATGGTAGTATAATTAATTGCAAACCCCAAGTTAATGGGTTGGATGTCAGACATTGTACGACCTAAGCAAACTGACTGACTGAGACTGCAATTTTGTTGCCAGTCGGCACAAATGGAGTAAAGGAAGAGTGTTAGAGGATTGATTTGTGAGAAAAAATGTGTGTAGTCTATTCTATGGTGTAAATAATTTCATTTTGTGCATATAGATTAGGTTTTCATTTGGCAAGTGTGGTGTGTTTGTAAATAGTTTGTAATTTGCAATCTATCTGTCCAATTTTGGACTGGTTTGAATAAATGGACTCATAACTCCATTCCCCATTGTGGAATCACCATGAAACCATGGGGAATGAGAGTATAGACCTTTTACTATAATGCATTGAAAGTAGGGCCTTTGAAGATGCAGGGAAGCCAACCATTTAGCCACTCCTAGGCGAGACTGGACAGTGCCCAATTAGGAATGGTTGTTGGTGCAAAGGTCTGAGAGAGCAAGGTTGTTCAGAGGAGAGTGTACCCTTTGGAGGAGGTGTAGAGGAGTATGTGAAGGACCACTGGTGTGAAGGAGGAGCCTCCACCAATCTAGACAAGGTGGCTAAAACACAAAACATACACTGTGACCTAGGTAGACCATAAAACCCTCACAAAACCCTTAAAAACCCCAAAATTCGCCCAAGGCACTGTACGACCACTTGGAGGCCCAAAACTAGAGAAATACTTGAGCCCTTGCCAAATTAATGTTAGTCCATTTTGGGAGTTTGGGTATTTTGTGCATCGTTTGTGAGAGGGAGACCTAAAGGACCGGGTAGGAGGCCTAATTGGTCAAAATCCTTATATCCCTATTTTGTAGGCAAAAACACAAAACAATGAAATCGGTAAGGGGTTGAAAGCTTGAAACCTCTTGGGGGCACATGGATGGGTGGAAAAACCTTGTTAGAGACTTGACCTATCCTTGCTAAGACCTTGGAAGGTGTGGAACAAGCCTAGCCATTATTAGCCATAGTAAGGGGTTTTGAGTCTCATGAGTACATGAGACCTTAGGAGTAGCATTGCAACTCATTGGTGGGTGGATTGGGCAAGGTCAGGGGATTCCTCAAGCAAGGGAAATCCTAGAGACCCTAGGGTGTGAAGAGAACACCAGGTGATCCAAGGGGAGGATCCAAGAGCATAGACTAGGCTAGTCTATCCCAAACCCCATCCCATCAATACTCCCTTAGGATTTTTCTATCATCCTCTATGCTATCATCTGCGTGTCTATAAACAATAAAATTTTTTCCCTGATCTTCAACAATTGGAGGATTTTCATTTTCACCATGTTCAAAAGGATTTTCAGTTTCAACATTCAAAAGAATTTCATCTCTACCAACATGAAGGTTTTCATTTTCATGGACAATTCTATCAATCTCAACATTGGTATATCTAGCTTCTACTAAATCACCAATTTGAAGATCACCTATAATCACATTATCCATGTCTTGCAGAGAAGGATTTGAAGATGTACCTATATAATTTGAAGATGTACCTAGATTTGAGGATGTTGTACTTGGAATATTCTTCATAATTATTTCATTCGTATCATCATCATCCATTATTGCATCATTTACGTCCATCTGATCCCCCAAGGCATCATCTTGAATGTTTGTCTCTTCCATTGTTGTGGATCCAGAAGCATCAGGATTATTCATTTGTCGAATCGTCATTCTTCTATCCCTTTGACGTTTGGCCTCCTTCTCTCATTCTTCTTGAATTTCCTCGACGGTCAATTTCCTCCTTTGTTTCTTCTTTTGACATTGTTTAGACCTCATGACTAAAAACTTATGCAATAAATGCCACTTTCAAAAAATGGATCTAAAATTGCAACCAAAAAGCATCCAAAGGACAACTAGATCATAATATATCATTTAAAAACTTGCACATTTGAATCGACATGTTTTATTATGTTAAATGATCATATATTTATATAATTCAAAAAAAAAAAATTAATGGTAAAAGAAAACGGTATCCCGTTTTAATTTGAAACGGGATCCCGTTTGCTTTTTTTTAATAAATAATTTGCAATAAAGAACGGTATCCCGTTTTCAACACGGGATCCCGTTCTCAACATGGGATCCCATTTGTAAAAAGATTTTTTTGGGGCCCACTTTTAGGTTCAGAAATAGGCTTGGTAAATGGTTTGGAAAGCCGAACCTGAGGCTTGGAACTGGTTTGACTTGCAACTTCAAGCCTAAATCAAGCTTCATACAAGAAAATGACTTCAAAAATATATCTGAACACCTAATTTTTTGAATTTTTTTAAACAACAAAAACCCATTATAGTACACACTATCTAGATTCCAAATATATATATTTTTTAAAAGAATGGATCAATATTTTTAATTTTAAAATAATTTCTAATGAAAGAGATCCATAAACTTGAAATAACATGGTTTTTTAAAATTTTAATAACTTTTTTTTCTTTAAGTTTTTTGAAAAAAAAATTATATGGCATCAAACTACAGACAAATCTATATAGTTTAAAAAAATAAAAATTAAAAAATGTTAATTTTAGGTCAAATTATGCTTGCCGTACATGCGGATTTTTCAAAATAGTGATTATGCCCAATTATAAAATAACAAAAAAAATATATAGATGGAAAAAATTAAAAAAAAATATCCTCATCAAAGATGAGTGAGTTATAGATCTTTTCCCAAAAGGATAAAGAAAAATAGTTTCATTTAGGTTAAATTATGCTTGTTGTACATGGGCATGGTATGGTCCTAAAAAGCGACTTTAAAACTATAGGTTTTACTAATGCCTATTCAAACTTCCTTTTTAAGATCTGGGTATTGAAAAAATTACATATTTGGAAAGTAGACTTTAAGCACTACATTTTCTATTACTAAATTTTTCCAAGAATCATCCTTTAAGTGCCTCAAATATTTAGGTCAAATAGGTCAAAATTGAAAAAAAAAGGGAAAAAACTTCCAAAGTGGACACAACTTCTTGCACTTACCCCCATAGCTTTTAACCAAAATTCATATTTACATGCTTCAATTACTGATACCGGTTCAACTTGTGAAATTAAACATACCTCATTAGTTTCTATTCTTCTTCTTGTCATCACTCTGTTTCTCTTATCCCCAATGATTTGATCTTCAGAATGATTCAATCTCACATACCTAGGAGTCTTTTGACTCTCCGTTTGTCTTCCTTGTTCTTCAGTTACTGTAGAATTATCTAATGTTGCTGGAGTAACTAGTTCAACTCTCTATTGTAGTAGAGATGCTACCAGTTCAGATATAATCATTTTCACTGTTGGTTCCTTCTCATAAGTTGTGATTTGACTTTTTCTTAGCTTATCTACTTTGACATTAGCACTCTCCACTATTCTCTGCAATCTCTTGTTATAAAATCTATATGTTTTGCTTTCATTAGAATAACCAAGAAATATGCCTTCATCACTTCTAGGATCAAATTTCCCAGTAGTATCATCTCTCCTGATATAACATTTACTACAAATTTTTTTGAAATACTTAACTATAGGTGTATTGCCAAACCATAATTAATAAGGCGTCTTGTCGGTTTCTCCTTTGATATGTACTTTATTGAATATGTAAACCATTGTATTAACTGCTTCTATCCAATAGCTATGAGGTAGATTATCTTCCATCATCATTGTTCTAGCAACATCCAAGATAGTTCTATTTTTCCTTTCCACAACTCCATTTTGTTGAGGTGTTTGGGGGGCAGAAAATTGTCTTCTAATGCCATGCTTGTCACAAAAGTTATTAAACTCACCGAATGTGAATTCTCCACCATGATCTGATCTTAAACATTTAATTTTCAATCCTATCTCAGTTTCCACTTTAGCCTTAAAGATTTTAAACTTTTCAAATGCTTTTGATTTCTCTCTTAGAAAAGTAACCCACATCATTCTAGAATAATCATCAATGATTAACATGAAATATCTATCACCATGAAAACTTTTAACTCTAGCAAGGCCACACAAATCAGTATGAATAAGATCAAGAACATCATTTGATTTATCTTGTACACTCCTAAAAGAGGTTCTAACCTGTTTACCCATTTGACATTCTTTACATACCAGATTATAGGGCTTCATAATCTTAGGTATATCTTTAAGAAACTTAGTTGAACTGATCTTCACAATGCAATCAAAATTCACATGACACAACCTTTTATGCCATAGCCAAGTCTCATCAATCTGTGTAATCAAACATGTCTTCTCACCGGAGTTCACATGAAACATGTTACCTTTTGTTTGTGTATTGGTTGCAATCTCCAAGCCAGATCTGTTAATGATTTTGTATTTTCCATCCTTGAACTGTAATTGAAATCCCTTATCTACCAATTGTCCTACACTCAAAATATTATTTCTCAAACCTTCAACATAGTAAATATTGTCAGTATTGTTCTTACCATCCAATGATATAGTTCCTTTTCCTTTGATCATACATGCCTTGTCATCTCCAAATCTAACTAGTCCACCATCAATTTCTTGCAATGATAGAAACTTCCCTTTATCTCCAGTCATATAATGTGAACAACCATTGTCAATTACCCATTCATCCTTATCCTCAATTTTAGCAGCAAGTGCCTTCTCCTCAGGTATATTATCTTCCAGTACTGGATCATCTTCCTTGATAGCCAAGAATAATCATTCTTTCCCATTGCCGGATCCACTAGCAGAGTCATCTGCCGATTCATCATCTAAATCAGTAATGCCTTCCTCATCTGCCAAGTAGCATGATTTGTCTCTGTTTTTCTTGAATTTATACTTATTCTGATATCCAGGGTTAGGTTTAAATATTATCTTAACTCCTTCTTCAAATATTGAATTCCTTTTAGGACATCTAGATGCAAAATGACCAATCTTATTACATGCAAAACATTTAAACGGTTCTTTTCCTTCATACCGGTCCTTTCGGTACTCTTCTAGAAAATAGCGCTTCAATTTGCTCAAACTCATCATCTTCTCTCTTCATATCTTCTAATTCTTTTGCATATAAAGTTCTCCAATCTTTCTTACCAGTTGTAGATGTAGATGCATGAAAAGAAGGTATAGTCTTCACAGCTCTAGAAGGTCCAAATTCCTCAAGCTCAAAAGCAAATAATTTCCCAACCAAAGTATCTATGTTGACAAATGTATTAGCCATTGCTCTCAATTCGTTAATAGCAGTAGCCTTCATTTTGTAAGCTAGTGGTAGGGCTCTGAGGAATTTAGAAGCAATCTCATCTTTGATCAGAGTTCCACCACAACATTGAATTCCCATAAAAATCTCATTTACCCTTTCCATGAATGCAGTGATCCTTTCATCTTCTTCCATCTCCAGGTTTTTATATCTTACTCGATAACCATCAAGTTTAACAATTTTCACTATAGGGTCACCTTCATTAAGAATCTGCAATTTATCCCATCTAGCCATTCCAAATGATTTGTTAGTTAATCCCATTATTTGTTGATCAGAAAGTGCACACAAGAGGGCTTCTCTTTCTCTAGAATCATTCTCAAGAGCCTTGTCCAAATTTTCCAGAGGAGGATTCCCAGATCCCGGATTACAGGTTGTGACACCATTCTATGTGATCTACCAAATCTCCTTGCCAAGACATCTTAGATGAGTCTCCATCTGAATCTTCCATATTGTATAATTTGTTCCTTCAATCCTCAATATATCCCTTCGAAAGATAGATCCAGAAGAACTGGATGAACTTGGACTGTTAGTTGCCATAGGATCTTCCTCAAGCGGTTAAGCTTTTTGCAGAGAGGACCAAAGCTCTAATACTAATTGTTAGACAATTCAGATAATTGAAAGACAACTGAGAGGGGGAGGGTGAATCAGTTGTCACAGATTACCAGAAGCTTTAGCAATTTAAAACAACAGTACCGGAATATAAGTTAATCTAATAAAGTATAAACAAAAATCACAAAATAAAAGCCATCCACACAACACCAAGATTTGTACGTGGAAAACCCTGCAAGGGGAAGAACCACAGTGGGAAGTCTACCCATAGTCAGATAATACTTCTGCAGTAAGTATGTGTATTTACAATGAAGGGGGTTGCACTTCTAGGAAGGCCAATAGCCTAGAGAATACTTCTCATCACAAAAGGAGTCTCACTGACTACATACAAATCTAGACTACAATCTGAAGAAGTGTTGAACTAGAAAAGATAGCATCTCCTATGCCTGAGTACAGTTCTAGCTAGGCTCAATACTAAACGACTAAATCCTCTTATAAACCCAATTCGATCTCCAATGATCGACCAACTCCTCTACCATAAAGATGTTACATTATTTAGACATTGCATTCCTTGACCATGACCTCTTACATTAACCATGATGATCTACCATGAGATCTTACATCTTATTTATACAAACCCTCGACCATAAACAATCGAGTCGGCTACAAAATAATAAACCAATTATATCATGTCAGCCTTAGACCAAAACAAATAGTATCCAATACGTAAGACATCCTAGAAATACAACAATACGTCCTATCCATAAGCTACATCAATTTCGATCCATAACCTAGAACAACCGAGACCAAGTGTAGGTCCACACACTTCAGCAATGATCTCTAAATGCCAAGTCTCGAACATGATCACCAACAGTATCCTGAAATTCCATCAGAATATGTACCAACACCAATTATGCAATGCATCAAATATCTTCATCAAAATCTTTGCCGGTGAAACCCTCATCGAAACTAGAAACTAGTCTTCTAGGTAAGCAATATAGCTTCCAATCACCAGACCAAATATGAGTATAAGCATCATGAACAAGCTAATTACATCACCAGATTATACCGGAGTCAACTGAATCATGCAAGATCAAAGTTAACCAAAAACTACTCAACCTACCAAGACCAAAAGGGTGTTGATAAAGCATCCAAACAACTAGTGTTGACATCAATGATAAAACATTGATGCAACACATAATCAATTCCATCGAATGGCCAACAATAACTTTGGACACAAGTCAAATATGTGCATAGCAGTAATGAATAACTTTCAGAACAAAAGATGCTATGCTTGTGGAATGTTTGGACATATCTCTAATCAGTGCAAAACAAGACCAAATCAGATGAACTTCAGACATATGCAGAATAATGTTGTTTGTAGAGCATGCAACAAAAATGATCACATTGCAAATTACTATAGAAGAAAAAATAGTGTTTTGGTAAGGTGGAAAGGAAAAGGTAGATGAGATCATAGATTAGCATAAGAAGATGTGGTTAAAGAAGGATGAATCTATGGCAGATCCGTACCTGAATCTGGTGCAAAACCTTCATCTGGTAACTAGGGATCTTGGCCTTAGGGGGAGACAAATTTATGAAAATCTTGTAGTACCCCTTGATGAGATCTGTAGTCATTGGATTACAGATGGTAGGAATTGAATTTTGGTTGACATTCGGGATTTAGATGGCTAATTTCAACATCTGGTAGTTGCATAGGGCATCCAGTTGAATATCTTAGGTGCATTTATTTCTAAGTAAAATTAGGGTTTGCAAAGTTAAAAGGGAAAATACGAGAGTCATTATTCACCTTGCAAATAGTGTTTTCAAGCTGTAGAACCATACAATCAAAGCTTCTAGGTGATCCGTGAGCTAAAAGACAATCCAATGAGTGATCTAGGGCATTCGATAGTCTGTTGAGGTATTTTTTGAAGAGTGTTTTCTAAGTTTGGTTCTCTAAAAAAATTCAAATGGCATCCTTATCCTCCATTGCTACTCCACTAGTTGTTGAGGTCAAGGATAGATCCCATCCCATGTTTAAGAAGCACCATTACAAATCCATGGAGGTTGACCTTGTTGGAGCATTCTCTTCCATTCCGCACAGAGTATTGCATATAGATGATGTACGAGCCTATATTCATTATGAGATTGAGGAAACTGATAATGAAGACATTTTAGACCTTTATACCGATAGCATCATGGATGAAATCAACAATCCCAAGATGAAATTTATGCAGTTTCAGAGAAAAGGTTTCACTCAGTTTGTGAACTTTGCGTCATTTGATGAAAATGAATGGGTGAGGTATGTATTGAGCAGAATTCATATGGCTAGACCAACCCTATAAAATCATTGAAGAAGAAATCAAGGTGGTAACTTATTTGAATCAAATTGGTGACAAGCTAGGGCTACGTAAAGTCACAAACCCTACCATCAACAAGTTAACCGATGCAGAGTTTGATGGATGCTCAAAAAAAATCAACACAATCAAGGGAGATGATGTTAATTTTTCTGCAATGGTAATTGGCTACAAAGTGTACCAATCTAATTGACTTAATTCTATATCTGACAGTGCCATCCATGCATCCTACTAGATGGTCAAAGAAGATGCTCATTATGATATGTGCGGTGTTCTTTTGGAGGAATTGAAGATAAATTTGAAGAAAATTAAGCAAGATAAAAAGAATGTCTTCAAATTTGGTTTGTTGGTTATCTATCTAACACTTTACTTCATGAATCAGATCCCCATAACTGGTAGAGTGTAGTGGGATTTTGATAGACCGGTGGACCAACAGATAAACTAGGGTTTTGACAGACTTGGTAACATAGACAATCAAAATGTTGAATTGTGGTCATTCTTTAAAACTTTATAGGACAAGATGAAACATAGTTAGAATCCCCAAAGAAATTATGAAAAATTTTGAGGGGACAATCTACTTCATGGTAAACACAGATAAATTTCTCATGGAAATGGTTCAACCCCGAACAGTGTGGATAATGCCTATGGGATATGAGGTTGATGTAGGGACTTTGGATGCTTACACACAACACTTGCTTAATGCTTTGGTGGATGCTAAAAAAGGAAGGTTCAAAACTTGCCAAGAAAAATCAATGGAATTACACACCAAGTTCACTAAACTAGCTATGAAAAGTAAAGTTGCTAAGATAGTAGAGGAAATCCTTGTTGAGGAAGGTCACCCTCAAGAAAATGTTAGAGATGCAAGAGATGCAAGGGATGCGGTTGAAAAGGTGAATAAATAAAATATTGCACCTGCTTCAGTCAAGGTGAAAGTAACATGATCTTCTCCCACTTTGGTGAAGACACCTCCTGTTGAATCAGAACCCTCCAGTTCATTTGCAAAGGGAAAGGTGTTTTGAGGTAGAAAAAAACCCCAAAGAGAGTATATGGCAGTTTCTCTGGTGCAATCAGAAATTGAGTCAGATGTAGACATTCCCAAGGCTCCGAAGAAAGGAGAGTTTGCTAGGGTTATTTGGAAACCCCAATCTGATGCTGAGAGGAAAGAGAAGAAGGAGAAGAAAGCAAAGTTTGATCTTGTACCAATAAGAAAGCCCAAGTGAGGAAAGAAGACAAAATATGACTTGGATGAGGCAATTGAATATGGTAAGATGAATACCACCGAAAGAGAATATCATATTATTCCTCCTTTGTCTACTCAACAATTTGTTAGAGTAATCTTTTGTTAGCTAATAATTTTTTATTTAATTATTAGTCTATTATACTCTATTCTTAAGATAAACTTAGGAATCCTATAATTCTTTAGGGTTTTCTCCTTTAGGGTTTCGAGTATCCTCTTACAAGGATTCTCTCTTTGTATTTTCATAACAATTATAATTATTGAATTGCATTCTTGTTGCACAATCAATATGGCTCCTCTTTTATGGATCTCTAAATTCTGGCGTCCATAGCTTTTTTTCTTCTCTCCTTCTGTGACAGGTTTGCATGTAGGTGATCTTTGGGCGTTGTAGAGTTGATTTTTCCACAACTCCAATATGGTATCAGAGCTCTAGATCTGCATGCCCCTATTCTCTTCATGAGAGTTTTTGGGCCTTGTTCTCTAGATCTATGTTTTCAGGGGTTTGTGCAGTTGGTTTTTTCCATTTCTGGGGGTAGCTGATTTTTTGGTACATTGTGGTGCCAAAAGGACCTCATGGTTGGATTCAGGAGGTCGATTCCATGGATTTTGATATATAATTTGACCTATTTCGGTGACAAGGGCATCTAGGGCAAGATTTTTTATTGGCACATTTTTCAAGACACAAAAATTTGTACGAATGCACTTGCAAATACTTCAGAAAATTTTTCATCTAAAAAAAAAAATTATTAATTTTTTTTTAACCCTGTTTATGCCCTACAAGAGGGGATTTTTTCTTTTGGCCGTAACTTGGTCATATGGAGGCATTTTTCGACAAACCTTATATTGTTGGAAAGCTCTTTCTGAGATCTATCTTGATCTAGAGATTTGAACTTTTTATTTTGCTTTTTGATGGAATTTTTTTCTATCGAAGCCACATGTTATTTTTTGCACTCCAGGAGACATAACTTGAGCATCCAAACTCCATTTTTCAAAAACTTTATATAGTTGGAAAACTTGTTCTATGTTATTTTCATTCATATGAGTTTTCTTTCCATTTTTTTCTCTAGATATATTTTATTCAATTTTTTTCTTTTCAACACTCTGGTGAATATCTTGGATGTTTCAAGTCCTGGGATCTCTTTCTTTGAGTAGGATGTCTCGTCTTTTGCTATTCTTTCTGTTTCCATTCTTCTATCTCTTCTAATCATTGTAGTATTTAATTTATGTAAATGCACTAAGATAAAGTGACATCATGCATTATATACTTAGGATCTTGCACATCTTGTGCCTTATTGTACATGCACTACTTATAAAGTGCCATGGGAGGGTTGATGTTTGCCTTTGTTTTCCATCTACCTTTGTTACGTGAGTGTTCCTTCCATGACATTAGCCTCACGATGTGTGTCAAGTGAGTGTTCCTTCCATGACACTATGTACTTTCTCTGCACCTTCGATGTTCCTGGTTGTTCGTCATGAAGTTCTTGTTAGCAGTTCTTTTCAGTGTAACTGTCCCTCTTCCTTTTCATTATTCTGGGGAGGTTTGTCCTATTGGTTCTAATGCTTCCTTGGTTTGATTGATCAACTCTTCAGGCTTTGGTGTTTCATGCCATCTGTATCTTTGAGTTTAGTTGTTTTTCTTTGTTTTCCATCTGATTCGAGTAGTGTCATTTGAGAGAACTCATGTAGATTACAGTCTTCTCTACTTGGTTTTGTTCTATTTCAGTGGAGGTTCTTCAGATAAGGAGTTACTCTTCAACAATGTTTGCAACTATTTCATGCTTCAATGGTGTTCTTCATTCTCTTCTTTTTGTTCCTATCTTCTGGAACACTCTTGTTTGGAGGCTTTTTAGTCCTTCACTTGAGCTTTCATCTCTTCTTGGAGAGGAGTTTTGTTCCCATAGGGTTTTCTCCTTTTTCTCCACTTTTCAGAGATTTTATTGTACTTGGGTACCTCATTAGGCCTAGTTGTCAGGACCCATTATTGCTTTCCTGCATTTTTTACATGTTTTTTTAATTCTTAGTTGATTTTTAGCTACTCCCTAAGTTCATCTTAAGGGGGGGTGTTAGAGTAATCTTTTATTAGCTAATAATTATTTATTTAATTATTAGTCTATTATACTCTATGCTTAAGCTAAACTTAGGAATCTTATAATTCTTTAGGGTTTCAAGTATCCTCTTATAAGGATTCTTTCTTTGTATTTTCATAACAACTATAATTATTGAATTGCATTCTTGTTGCACAATCAATATGGTTCCTCTTTTCTGGATCTCTTAATTTTGGCCTCCATAGCTTTTTTTCTTCTCTCCTTCTGTGACAAGTTTTCATGCAAGTGATCTTTGGGAGCTGTAGAGTTGATTTTTCCTCAACTCTAATAGAATTAATAGATGAAATTATTAAAGATGGAAATTTGAAGACCACTTATGTATATTATGAGAATTTGGATGATAAGGGTCAAAGACAGATTGAGGAAGCTGTAATTTTGTACATGGATGTATATAGTAAAGAATTGATTGGATTAGAAAAATATCTTTAGAATATTTGTACCATTTAATTGATGCTAGGAGAAAATTTGCTAGCCAAATGGATAGAGAAATAAAGGCGAGTGAATTGATCAATTAGCACACCAGTATCACTATTGAGAAAATTTATAGATTAATTTTGTTAGCAAATAAAAAGGAATTCAAGAGCAAGCACAAATTCAATAGTTTGATGGTTGGACGTGTTGAAGAAATAAGGAGAGAAACCAACGCAATCTGGAAGAACTTTCTTACTGAGAACCGGTTAGTAGAAACTATTTCATAAGATGAAGCCACTCAGTCAGAAAATCCTTCGATAAATGATTTAAATAAGAGGAAGATACTGGGGATATTGCAGAGCAACACATTTTGGATTTTGTTGAAGTCACGCTTTTTGAGGTGAATGATAAATTAGCTGAGATAGAGGTTGGTGCACCAATTGGTGACACCGATGCATAGGAGGCACCCAAAGAGGACAAATTTAGACAGGTTGAAGCTGAGAAAAAGCTAGAGGAAGAACAAGAAGAATCAGATAAAGGGAAGGGTAAGGCAACAAAAACTCGACCCTTATGAAAATTAACACATCCAAAATTCAAAGCCAAGGGAGATTTCCACAATTTAATGTCATTTTTGACAAACCATTCAATTAGATGTCTCTGACAGAAAGGATGATTGATACTGTTTCTCTCCAAGCGCAAGCCACTCAGGAGTTGGCACGATCAAAATCATAAGAGAAGAGACTCATTGAGAAAATAGTTTTAGTTTTGGAATAGGTGTCACCCGAACTACAACTTGATGCTAATTCTAGTTCATCTAGTAAGCTTAAAAACTTGTTAGATCATATATCCACTCAGTTTGATACTTTGACCAAGGCATCAGCTAGACAGTCTATGGATAAATTTAGAGATGCCAAATTTCAAACATTTTTGTAAATGAGCATCAATGATAAGGCCCAGCTTGAAAAGAAATTAAAACTAATTGATGAGGCCCTAACAGAAGGTGGTAAAATTTACGTCTTCTCTAGTTTTGACAAATTTTGCTACTGAAATAGACAAGCAAATAGATAATTTCAAAGGATAGTTAGCTCATATTTCTCAGGCTTATGATCCTACAACTAACTTAACTAGTAGTATTGAAGGCCAAATTTTGACTACTATGGAGTAGATTAGGAATTTTGAGATGGATAAAGAGAGAATGGTTAGGCAAACAGGTGAACTCTCAAATCTAATTGGTCCCTAGTTAGACACCTTAGTGTATCATAAGATGGACTGCATTCAAAACATGTCTTAGGAGACTCCAACTGAGATTGTGGCTATAGAATTTCATGCTTATGTTTTGAATGGTTTTGTTTGAATTTTGGAGAAGTTGAGGGAAGATTGGAACACATATCTTGGGTTCCTTAAGATGGCATATGCAGATATACTTAAGCAAGTATAGATTTGATCATCCGGTGTCTATGTATATATGTACAAAATATTTTGTTGCACACCCTATCTTTGGCATTGTTGTTAAAGGGGGACAGATAAGGTGAAAAATGTACACACTAATTGTGTATGGAGTGTACAGTTTGGTGATATAAATTTTTGGATTGTTGATCTAAGGGGGAGCCTTAGAATTCTTTATTCTTGATCCAGTGTACAGGTTTCATAGGTTTCTACACTTAGTCATTTTTCACAAGTGTTTCCATCAATGCCAAAGGGGGAGATTGTTGGCAATTGACACTCATCTAGTGACTTTTGATAGTTTCTTATTGGTCTAGGGTTGTCATTGATGGAAAATATTCTTGGTGATTCGATCCGACAATCGTGATTCATCTTATCCGGAAGCAACAATTAACTAGTAAAATAGGGCTATCTTCGTAATATTTTGTTTAAGAACGATTTCCAATGATTGTGGTATTTTTGGTGATTGATTTTGTGACCTTGGTGAATGTGAAGATCCTTAGGAAGCGTGTAATTATAATCTTTTAGTCCAGTGCTATGTGTTGTTTGAGATTGAAGCTGACATGTGACTACATGCTACACTTCTTGAAGCCGACTTGAAGGAGATTACTTTTATGTTAAGACTGGATATATAAGATTGATTTGGCAATTGGTTTTTCAGTGTAATACAAGTGTGGTGATCTGTTTTGGTGTGATTGAGCGCAGTTTCACTTGCGCGTTTGGTTTCCAGATAATCCGGTAGCTAACTAAGATAGAAATAGAGTATTTGTAGAGCAAGTATAGCTAGAGATCTAGTGCTTAACCATAACTCATTCTTGCATTGTCAGATGCTATCTCAGAGTTAATTTTACTATATTTTCTCATTTTAATCAAATTTTAAGTTAGTGAGACTTCCCTGAAGGTTGTAGCCTTTTGGGTCATTACAATTGAGCAGTGAGCTCTAGGCAGTGAGCCTAAATGCAAGTGCATTCCCCATATATGTAATATTTATGTAATCCTAGCTATAGTATATGAATATTATGGGTTCTAGCCCCACTGTGATTTTCCCTTTTCGGGATTCCATGTAAAAATTCCGGTGTTGTGGATCCGTGGCTTATTTATTGCATGTTTATGTTCTTTTCTATTATGTATTTCTAAATGATGGATAAAGAATAAGTTTGTGGATTTTATTTCCAGCAAATCACTGATTTATCCCCCCCCTCTCAGTGAACACTAATTAATACCTTTAAATACTTGCTCAATATTCTTCAAGCACATCATTGAGTAAATTGGAATGATAGGCAATAGTGATTTCAATAACAATAATCTACTCACTAACATAAGCCATTTTCTCTTCCATCCTTCCCGTTTATTAACATAGTTGTCCACCAACTTTTGCCACAATGCCACTCTGTTAACTCCTCCAAATAGAGGTGTGCCCAAGAATCTTCCCAGTAAGTTTCCCACTTTGACACCAAGTATTTTGACTATATCTCTCTGCCTCTACAAAGAGGTATTAAAAAATAAAACATCAGATTTAGCCAAATTCACCTATTGTCTTGAAGCTTCATAGAAAGAATCAATGGCTTTATCAATAGTACATTCTTTCTTCTCTAAGAGAGGCATCCCCAAAGAAAAGAGTATCATCCGCAAATTGTTGATGTGATGCAGGCTCCAATGTTGCTGTAATATTGATACCTTTCCACTGACCATTTCTTCAAAGACTGGATATATCTCCCTACAACCTCAACCAAAATAATGAAGAGAAAAGGGGAGAGATGATCACCTGACGTAAGCCTCTAGATGACTAGAAGAAGCCCTGTGGACTACCATTGACAATAATAGAGACCCATGGACCATCTATGTAAGCTTTCACCCCATTCAACCAATTCTCAATTAACCCAAAAAATTTTAATACCTAGAGCAAAAAGGAGCAATCCACCATATCATATGATTTCTTGATGTCCAACTTGATCAGCATACGGTCAACCTTATCTTTCATCATTGTGTGAATAGCTTCATGAGCTATGATTATTCCTTCAACTATGGATCTACAAGGAACAAACCCACTTTGCTCTTCCAAGATAATCAACTTTAATAGAGGTTTCATACGATTCATAATTACCTTGGAAATCACTTTATACAAATTGTTGCATAGAGAAAGAGGAAGACGAAAATCACTAAAGGTCTCAACATTCTCCACTTAAGGAATTAAGGCAAAAAAGGTGCAGTTTAGTTCCTTAGCCACCTGAGCACTTTCTCTTGCCTCCTCCACAACTACCCATACTTCAGACCCAATCACCTCCCAAAATTGTTGATAAAAGAAAGTAGGAAAACCATATATCCCTAAGGCCTTATCTCCTTCCATCAAAAAAACTACCTCTTTCACTTCTTTCTTTAGGACTAGTCTACAAAGAGCCTGATTCTGGCTATTCGTGATGATCTTAGGGATATTGGCAAACTACAAATTTTTTTGCACGACATTTAGATCTTCATTCTGTTTTAGTAAACAACTAAAGAAGTACACCACTTCCTTATTGATGTCTTCCATCTTATCCAAAATTGAATTGTCCCTACTCTTAATTGTCGTAACCTTGTTCCAGGATTGCCTGACCTTAACAAAATTATGGAAAAACTTAGTATTTTTGTCACCTTCTTTCATCCAACACTCTTGAGAATTTTGCCTCTAATACACCTCCTCTCTTTCTAAAATTTCATTGTATTTACTTTTCAGAACTTTCTCTTAGTTGAAAATATCAAATTTCATTCCTTGATTCATAATGATCTCTTGAATATCCCTTAATTTAGATTCAAGGGAAACTTTATCAACAAAGATATTGCCAAAATTGAGTCTATTCTATTCCTTTAGCTTCACTTTTAATAACTACAACTTTTTGAAAAACTTGAGAGCATTATAGCCAAAAATCTCTAGAGCCTTAGCCCACCACTTTTTGATTAAGGACCAACGATCACCATCTTTACGCCACATTTTTTATAGCTTGAAAGGACATCTAACCGAAACACTATCAAGCACAACAAGTAACTCCATTGGAAAATGATAAGAAGCCACAATTGACTTTATGGCTTCCTAAAACAAGAGTGGTTTATCTTTGCATCTCCCACCCAAGAAAAATATATCCAACTTTTCTACAATGTGCCCCACACCCCACCTTCAATTTGTCGAAGTAAAAGATCCACTATTAGTCTTGATCTCTCTCAGACCATTATCGGAAACAAATTTCTGAAATTCAACTTGTGAACTAGAAAAACCAAATCTTCCCCCTTTCTTCTGTCATTTCAAGGATCACATTGAAATCACCACCTATAATAACCAGGTCAACTGATAGATTTTGCAAGATCATGGAAAGTTGCTGCAAAACTTCCAGTTGCAATCTAGACTTAGCAGGACCGTAAACATTTAACATAAAGAAGTCACAATTTAAGCTGAAAGAGTGCACCTTACAAAGTTGCCAAGCATGAGAGTTTACAAGTTACTCTACATTGAGGGAGATACGATTTTAGAGGATACCAAGGAAACCCATAGCTCCATTCACACTCGAGAAAATCCCCATCCATGACCTCTAATTTCTCAACAAAACTACTGCATCCTCCGAACTCATTTTGGCTTCTTGTAATAAAACTAAATTAGGCTTCATTAGATCCATCCCACACTTGATCAAATGCCTCTTTTTAGGGGTGATGCATCCCCTAACATTCCAACTTATGAGTTTCATTTCTCTTCAAAAAGGGTGTCCCCCTTCCCTACTTCCAATTTTCTTTGTCCCTTAGCATTACTTGCCATATCAATTCCGACTCTGTTCGGTTTCCTCCCTTTTGTTTTTTTCTCTCCCACACAGGCTTTGAATACCTAGGAATTAGTTTGATTAATATTTTGGGTATCTTAAATTTATTCATCTTCTAGCATTCCCCACTCATCCCCTTCATCCTCCCATGACAAGTTGTTTGAGTCAATGTTATCTATATTCAACTCCCCCCCAACCTTATTTTCTGTCCTACCATTCCCAACTTGGTCTCTCAAGACAGTATTTTGATCCCTTTACTGAACCTTCTTATTAGCTTCTAAGTCTTCCATAGCTTTCTCCATTTTGTCTAGGGCCTCTTCCACTAAATGTGCCACCTCAACTTGGCTGATGACTTGGTCCACGCCTATGGCCATAAGATTATCAACATTTGTCTGATTCTCCCCATTAATCTTGTAACTCTGAATAAGGCCCATAGAGAGTGAATTCCCATCACTCAAAATCTTTCCTTGCTAGACCTTATTCCCATCCTCCACAAACTTTTCCATAATTTCTTCCATATTAGCCTTTATTGACTTTCCTTTACGACCAACAAGACATACCTCCTCTGAGTGCCCATCTTTAATACAAAACTTGCAACGTTCCATTTTCTCTGCTATTTCAACTTGTTAGATCCAACACCTTGCATTAGTATTAATCTCAATGGAAGAAGGCAAGGGTAAATGTGGTTTCCAACCAATACATATGCATGCATACATGTACAAATTATTCGCTTCTATGGCTTCATAAGACTTGACATAGAACCCCAATTTGTTGCCAATTGTCCTAAAACTCTCTTCATTCTAGTACTCCCACGGAAGATTGTAAAGTTGTAGCTAGATTGGAACCTATTCTAAATAGGATTTAAGAGTGTTAAAATTTGGCTCCCACTCTTTAACAAACAAACCCTTGCTTTCCATAAAGAAAGGCCCATTATGAAAAAACCAGTTCTTCCTTTCACTATTTTTTGTAGTCACTAAGAAGAAACCATTGGGCATTGTCTTGATGTCTACTTTAAATGGCTAGCTCTCACCACACCACATCTTGGATCAACTAACAATAGGCCAATCGCTGACCCATTTCATAAAAAACTCTCTTGCCCTAAAAAAAGAGACTAAATCATTCCAAATATTATTACCCAGAAAAAGGAAAGTTTTTGAGTTACCGACTGAGGTTGCTTAACCTTATCTGAATCTTCTACCCTTGGAATCTTCTTTGGATTCCATTACTTCTGACGAACCCTTTTCTAGTAAGATTTTGAACTAGCCTATTTGACATTGAAATCATTGAAAGTCCCAACATGTTCATTTTTGTTTCTCCCAAAACCCTTCTACTAATGCTCTTCCTCCACGATTGAGCAGAAGGAAAAAATCTATTTTGATCCTCCCAAACTAGTTTTGGTTTCAACCATGACCTAAAAGCCAGCTGGGCATAATACCTGGGCTGATCTCGCTATCAAAAATCCCTAGAATCTCTTGGTTACAGACCAAGCCTCCTTCTCGAAGCCATCCTTTCCTTTGTGGAACTTGGGTCCAAGAGAACTCTTAAATTTTTTCTTAAGAGAGGCTTCCTTGGGGATTTCATCATGTAGCTTAGATGTTTTAGTAGTCACTATCAAATGGCTATTTGGTGGTTAGAGGTTAAGCCTTTATTTGTACAACCATATATTATTTCTTTAAGAGACTTAAGTATGTTTTAAGAAGTGGATTTAAAATTATTTTGGTAATATCTTATGGAAAGAGGTCCAAGTTCAAAAAAAGTTATAATGTGTCATTTTCTAAATCAAATAATTAGGTATGAGTTTGAAGAGCCTCATTGAAGAATATTTATCATTCAAAGAACTTATTGAATGCAAAATTTGTGAGGATATTCACTATAAATAGATATATTGTATTGACTATTCAACAAGATCCCCCCAACAATGAGAAGGCCTTACGATCTATATAGGATAGGAGCCCATCAACTCCATTATCTAGAACTTTGAGCTCAACTCCATTATCCATGCCAAAACATCTTCTTACTACCTGTATGTGCCCTTCTCCATGCCATCCCTCAAGAGGAGTGCCTAGATCCATTGAGCTTCATACCATCCATACCTCACCAATGTTTCCACAAGAGGGAGATAAGAATACTATCTTTTCCTATATTTATGTAAAAGAAAGTATACAATTAAATGTCATTTTGTCTATTATACATTCTCATATGCACTAATATTTCTTCTTTTCAAGATAATTCCAAGGAATAATTTGTGATGCACTTTTCTTCCTTATTTGAGAAAAATGTCCCAGTACTATGCAGGAAGATTGTTTTTTCTTGACTTAATTCTTACTTTGATTTATAATGATATAAATTATTTTCGTATGGGGCAAAATACTAGTGAAGGGTTATAGCCGATAGTTTTTTAGATGATGAAATGCATATCTGTTGGATTAATGACTTCCCAATCAATTTATTTAGGAATTTTAGGATAATCTAATGTTTAACCTTTAGAGGTTTTTATAGAGCCTTAGGCAAATAACAAGATGCTTAAATATATCAAATCTATCTTTTTAGCTTTCATCCTCATAATTATGAAGCTAACTCTTTTGACTTATTTCATCCTATTTACCCTTGTAGTGTTACTTATAACATTATTAAAACAATTATCATCGATCAATTAGAAAATATATTTCCTTCTATCATCTCTTCTATGTAGGGTGGTTTTGTTGAAGGATGTCAGATCTTAGATGGTATTATTGCTGTTATAGAGGCTATTCACTCTTTGTCTAAATCAAGGGATAATGTTATGTTTATTAAATTAGATATGTCAAAAGATTATGACAGGATGAGATGGTTTTTCCTCTATGATATTTTATTTATCTTTGTATTTTGTGGGAATAGATTGATTAGGTGATGATTTGTGTGGCTTCTACTTTTTTTATGTTTTTATTTATACACCTCATCTCCTCTTTTTTCTATGTCAAGAGTTCCACATTAGGGACATCTTATTTATTCTCATATTTTCATCTTAATAATGAAAGTTTTAGATAGACTATTAAATAAACAAAGTATTAAGAACACAAATATACTAATAGGAGGGTGAATTAGTATATGCCAAATTTAAATTTATTAAATATTAATTACAATTAATAACTTCTTCAAGCATCAAACTCCAATTAATAAAAGTAGAATTTACTATTTTTTCCTAATGATAGAGAAACTTATTAACACACACACATTCAAACAAATGATGACCAACTTTATGTGGAAACCCAAAAGGGAAAAACCATATTGAGAATACCTAATTGGATCTATTGCCAAAATGTAGACTTGTGAATATATAATTAATAAATTACAATATGGACTAGGCACCAATCTATTAGAGACACAAATCCCCAAATAAATTTGCAAGCACCAACCTACAGGAGACACCAATCCCCTAATCCAAGATCCCTACACCAACTCAACATGCGAGACAATAATCTCATTAGAATATAAAAGATATGAAATGAAAACATTCAAGGACAAATACTCAAGTTATTTCTAATTTGATCAAATTTAGAGCTTCCTCACATAGTGCATATGATCTTCAAATGAAAGTACACATAATGATTGAGATGCTAATCACATAATATCACCCATATAAATGCACATCAGCCACACCTTACAAGTATGTAATTAAAAGAACAAACTAGGAATGAATCGATAATGAACTATATATATGAATTAAGATGATAGTTAAATTGACATGTCATACCAAAGAAAGATTGTCGCATCTACAAGTTGGTCACAAGAATAAACCTTACATTAAACATGTGATAGGCTAAGTCCAAAATCCCACATGTTATGTACCAAAATAAGAGAAATGTTATGTGTTACTAAACACACACTCTAGTATTCCAAATTTATATTAACATGCTACCTCCAACTGATGCACATTACAATCCTCTGACACACCAATCTGGAATGTCAACATAGTCAACCAACTAGCGTAGTGAATACTATGTCACTTTTAACTTTCTATTTGCTAAAGATTAGCCTTTAAAACTAAAGAATATGACACTTCATATGTATCCTTACTTTACTTCCAAATTGTTGATCCCTAAGAAGACTCATGCCTTAAATAAGGGTAGCCAAGATGTTTCATAGTTGTGGGACTCTTTTGCGCTTTTGGAAATGACCTCCAAAATTTTAGAAGATGGATCTTCATTTTGAAAAGGGGGAAGAAAAGAGGAGAAAATAAAAATACTGGAGGCTAAACTAAGGTGAAATTTGAATGCAAATCTTTTACAATACTTTAATTCCCTTTTTGTGGAAATCACAGAGAAACAACGATTCTTAGAAATGAGCACATCACACCACAACCCTTCATTGTTGAGAGGAGAACAAAATGCATGAACTTATGTCAACATAAGGCACACATTTTAGATGCTCTCTTAGATTGCATCTATCATGGCTCGAAAGAAAAAAAACACGACTCTTTTGAATTTTTCATAATAATTAACCATTCTTAAAAGATTCTATTTCTAATAGCATATCCCATTTCCCAAACCCAAAAATACTGGTACAGTGAATTCCACTGGGTGAACCATTATTTCAGATTAATAGGAAATGAAAAAGATAGAATGAGTAAACAAAAATTTCTTCGAAATTAAAGTGATACAGAGCATATCAGTTTCAATAAAGCAAAACAAAGGCAGACAAGGGCACATTCCAATGTCCAACCTAAGAACAAATGTGCTAAGATTGATCACAAGCACAAATCACTGAACTTTTCATAAAAAAAGAGCATTACAAAACTTCTGCTCCTGCAAAGTGTCGAAATATTGTTATAGAATTCAAAACCTGTATTACAAAAATGGCGCCAGACTTTTAGAAAACATTCCACTAGAATCAAAATGATTTTTGCAACCAAACTTCCCTTTTGTAGTCGTTGGATGTCTTTAAAAATGTTGTAATCGCCCTGCATGAAGGACTTTCATAACGACTTCTAGTTCTTGCCTTCCACTCAGGCATGAGCGTCATCATTTGAAAACAAAATAGTTTTATGCATGCCATTTCTTTTTAGAATCTTTTGGCGTATGATTTTGTTTGAGATCCGATAAGTGTCCAGGCTCATTCCAACCTATTTTGACTAAGGGCATGCTTGAAGAGCTTCCTCGAACAAAAGACTTGGGATTTGGTAGCTCAACTACCACATAACATGTTCTGACTTTACCTTGAAAGTTTCATTTTGATCCTAGTGGGACCTCAGGGTTCAAAGGATGTAACACTTCAGCAGAACCTTTTGATAACATGTTGTGACTTTAATCTTGGATTTTTAGGGAACCTCCATGTGTCTTGGTTACACGCGACATAATGGCAAATGCTTTGTCAGAGTCCTTGCTTGATCTTTGTTTTAAAATTTTGAGTGGCCTACACATTGAAATCTTTCGGGGCACTTTCTTTGAAACTTTTAGAAGGAATTGGGAAAGGTGCAGGGAATTGAATTTGTTCCTTTTGAAACATGGCATGCTAGCAAAGATAACTTTTCGGGAACGCATGCCTTATAAAAATGAAACCACGCGGGTTATAAACTTCAGAGATTGATCCTAGCTGATTGATCCTAGCTGATCTAGCTGTAATTAGAAGATCTATAACTTTTGGCGACTCGCAAGGGTTCTTTTCTTGCAAACGATGAACTTAGAAATTTTGGTTTGCATATTAGCCTTAAGATATTTGGACCTTCACCATTACAAAATTCTCTAATCAGTTGTTAGATGATGGCTTGGGAAGACCTCCCAATTAGGATTGATGTCCTGATATTTTTGAAGTAGTAGCACTCTCACAAATAATACTTGATTTATATTTTCATTCCTCATAGCTTGCACCATTCTCTAAGCCTACAGGGTGATGAATTTTGAATGTTAGCAGTCAATTTAAAAAAAAATTAAGCATAACCTAAACTTCTCTTTTTGAAGCAATAATTGTTGCAAAACTGTGCCTCCTGCAACAATAATATATAAAAAAAATTCACGTTTTGGAAACATGAGTTGGCAGCACAAGGCAAATATCTAAATGACTCAGTAACATGGAAAGGGGTTCATTCGAAAAAAGGTAGAAGGTCTATACAGACATGAAAGTATTCAAGGCCTTTTCTTTTAATAGAAAAATAAAAATTAACACATTTGAATCTCCTCATTATAAGACAACAATTAGGTTGATTTAAGGATACATATAAACCTTTATGATAATTTTTTTTTGGTACCAGAAGGGTCAGGACATTAACCAGGCAATGCCAATCAATCGTGTGTGCATTGTTCTTGTTAAGTTTCCCTTTCTTCAAGGTGAAACACAAAAAATGACACATTCACGTTAAGCTACCTAGTTTGGTAAGTCCCTCATAGCCAACCAAATAGAACCTTGTTGTCAAATATGCATCCATAGCCCTAACAAGGGTATCACTTTGTTTCCCAACAGACATAGCTCTACTATCAGCTGAGCGTCTATAGCCCTAGTAGAGTTATCTACATTGCCCAGACATAAACATGCTTTAATTAATATTTTTTTCTCTTTGAGCTTTGTTCATTTATTGAAAAATTTAAATCCTCTTAATAATAAAATCAGGCTGTTAGGTTGGAAACCAAACTGTTAGCAGGGAAACCTTTAGATTTTTTAGTTAAAGTCGATGTGTACCTCTTAAATCCTTCACATTGAGGAAAAAATGATTTGCTTCATTGTGAATTATTTCATGGATGTCATTACAAAACCAATGACAAAATAAAAATGGTATGAAAATTTTTAACACACAAGTTAGAATCTCAAGCCATATCAAGCTAAATCTTGAGCTATAAATAAGAGAAATAAATGTATTAAATCTTTACTTTATCATTTAAAAGAAAGTAATCATATTATCATCCCTCATTGTCATTGGAAGGACATGTAAATAAACTTATCGAATATGAAAAGTATTGAGCATGGTGTGCGAGACACCTCAAGACTTAAAAAGGGGCCTGATCATTCACCTCAAAAAATGGATTCATAGCTATTCATATGCACAAAAAATTAAATTGTCTATCAAATAAAATTTACTCTATTCATAAAATCATCCCAAACTAAGAGGATTAGGCCCATGTAAGAGAAAGCATTAGTGTAATTATGTGAGTTTAAGCAGAAATGGATTGTCCCATTAGACTGACTACTAGCAAATCACAAAGGACCTTTTTGGGTGCAATAAGTGACACAAGGATTGAGTGATTGATAAATATTGACAATGACTCAGTGTTGGTTGCCATGAAATGGGTCATGGGGAAGGATTTCTTAGTAAGTAAGGACTGATGTCGTGTCAACTCTAATATTGCATCTCACTTTGTGGGGCCCTTGCTTGATCTTGGAGCTCTAAAGGATATAATTGCGAGGTTGACTCTGAGGTTGTTTAGGAAAGAGATGACTAGTGGGTTGGATCAAATCTTGGAGGTGGCAAACTATGGAGTGAGCATCCCTATTGCAACAGATTTGAAGGCATACCTAGAGAAGGATGCGGTTTTGCCCCAATGGCCCTTTATGGCCAATTTCAGAAACTTCTCTCCCAAAGACCACTAAGCGCAATGTGGCCACACCTTTGAACTCCTCAAAAAGGCAACTGGAGAGGAACTCTCCTTTGACTGAGATTGGCTAGAAGGATTCTGATTCCCAGTGGACAACTGGGTCTTGGACAGTGAAAATTGTAGACATTTAAATTAATTATTTCAATTAATTAATTTAATTGCCTTGGCATGATTAACTTATTAATTGTGCCAATCCCCATTCTACTTAATATTAATTAAATATAATTAATATTATCACTATAGTCCAGTAATTGATTTATTTAATAAATCAATCTACATTTACTCTTCTAAGGTCCCTAAATTAATCCTCTCTAAATTCTTCTTTCTGTTAATTAATCTTAATTAATTAATTTATTCAAGTGATTCCTACAAATCACCTTTTCCAATCCATCAGTAGCCTAATAAATTCTTCTAGAAGCACCATTAATCTTACTTATGAATATTTTTCTAATTTTTTATTCCTTCCACTCATTCTCTCTCCTAGTCAAATCCTCTTACAAATCCCACTTGCCCTTATCTCACCTAATTACTCTTCTAAACCCTCTCCTAATGAGTTTCTAGTGGCTAATCCTCATTATTAGCCACAAAGTCAACCTCTTTGTCCCTTCATCCAACCACTTACCTTAAATGTTCCTTTCCTAGGTGAATGTGAGATTTTCAAAATCTCAAAGTCCTCTAGGCATGCCTTCATCCAAGGAATTTTTAATTCCTCTTTATTCCTCTAATCCCCATGACTCCCTTTTTTGAAGAATTTTTAATTACTCACCCTCTCTTCCCAAGGAATATTTTATTCCTTCATCTTCCCCAAGGCACATTAGGAAGTCTTCCCAATGAACCTTGAGGAGTGTGGAGACAATAAAAGCCTTTATGGCATATCTCTTGGTCTCCACACTTGTCACATCAACCTACCTTGATCCTTGTGTGGGATCACAAGAAATCTTGGCTCTTCATCTTGAGTCAATCTTAGCCCTCCATTTCTCCTTCATTTCTTCTATAAATTGGGGACTCCATTCTACCATTCTCCATGTCTAAATCCTATAAGTGCATGTTGCTAATTTGTTTAGTAAAATCCATCTAGGTACCCAGACTATAGTCAAATCATCCTCATTTGCATACTTAGCCATTTTGATCATCATCCACAACTTCACTCTTTCATCCATCTATCTATCTCCATCCTCATTTGTGCACATCTTGGAGAGACAACCACATATCCACATTGGACCAATCCAATCAAGGTAAGGAGTGGCGCATTCTTGGCTTCATCGAGAGTCCAAATTGAAGGAACAAGAGAGCTCTCTTGTCAAGGTATAATAGATTGTTGTTCATGTCTTTTATTTGTGTGTTTTGTGTTTTGGATTTGAATCAACAATCTAACCTTGAATTGGATCTTTCCCTTGGTTCTTTTTGGCATGCCCGATGGGACCTGGGGATCCACCATAGTAAATAGGCCATTGGGAATGAAAGACTCAATTGTTGGGGCTATTTGAGAGTTCACTCTCACATTGGGTGCTTAGTTGGATCCTAGAGATCTCAATCATTCTTGCTTGACTACTAGGTTCTTGGTGTTTCGTTGGGCTATAGGCCTCAATTGTGCTTGCACAACTATGAAGGGTAGTTCCTAATGAGAATCCATACTATACACCTCATGCACAGTGGCCAAAAACCTTCTAGTCATTAGTGCAAGAGGTTGGACCTCCGGAGCTGCCCATATTTTTATGGCCCTTAGTAGAGACACAAAGTTCGCCATGGGGAGTTTTCATGGGAATTGATGCTTGGCTGCCGTAGAGAAGTGAGTTTCATGGGGGAGAGCCAGAGGGATCAAGCATCTAAGTGTCCACTCTGGGTAAGCGTAGCTAGAAAACCAATTGGGATCCATTGACTATTGTCCTTGCTATCCCTAGGAATGTTGTATATGAGCATGAGTGTCTTTGAGTTCGAGTTCGTTTGACTATTATGTTTGCTTTGCTTGACAATTGTTTTCCAAGAGTAGACTAAACACATCATTATCCCCAAATAATTTGCAAAACATTTGTCTAAAACAAACAACCATCCAAGTCAAAGTCCTAGTCACCATTCCAATCATAGTCATACCCAAGTCACATCCTAGTAGTCTTCCACACAAAGTCTCAATCGCATCAAAACTCCATCCATTTCATGTTTCATAAACCCAAGTTGTATAAGCATCCCAAAAATTCAATCCCTCGCTCAATCAAGAAAATGAATCTCACACAAGCATAACTCCTTAGGCGTCATAAATTTTGGTACACCAATCGTAAGCTCTTGCTTAAACATAGGACCTTTTTGCATCATTACCATGATTACATCCATGGTCATAGCAATGAGTTTGATGCTAGTGATGAATTGAGAGTTCGTGCTCTCCATCAAGGTTCAGGTTTGTCCTTTAACACCAATTACCATCAAAATCAAGGTGTTCACATCCCTTCATATAATTTTCCATCTGAACCAATCATCTATTGAGTCATGTTCATGCCAAGAATAGTCTAATCATAAATTTTTCTTCTAATCATCACCATTATCTCTCTTTAATATTTCATCATCGACCTTTCTAAGGACTTATCACAATAATTAATCAAATCAATCCTCAAATAAATTCTCAAATCCAATCAAATCATCCTTTAATCTAATTTAACCTCACATTAAGGTTGTATGCCTTGTGAAGTTTTATTTAGACCTCATCTTTAAGCAATCAATCATTCAGGCTACTAGGCTTTAGAGAAGAATCCACTCCAAGTACCTTTTCCCCATCCTTTGAGTCGATCAAGACTCTTATCACATGTCTTTACTTTGCTTAGGATAATAAATACTTTGAATCATAATCTTAAGGTTTAAATTTTACCCAACTTAGTTTCTACCTTGCTTGTGGTTTCATCAACATTTCCCACCTAGAACCATCATCTAAGGACTAAGGTGCAACCTTAATCAAACCCGTGTACTAATCCAAGGACTCTACCAATCAATTGAAGTCCAATATTCATCAAATCAAAATTAAAATCCAAAATCTAATATCCTTGCTAAGTCCCTTCATCAAATTTCTTCCTCCTCTAATCAATATTTCTAAGGTTATTCTTGTATGGTCACGACTTGATCTCAAAAGAAAAATATGGTCGAACAACAATATGGTAGGTTGGACATTAGTGCCTTGTATGAAGACCCTACACAAGATCCTACACAAAGTGTGCAACCCAACATTCAAAATCAACCACAAGACCTTAATATGGTTGATCAATATGACCTCTCTCTAGAAGTGCGAACTTTCTTAGAAGACTTATAATCAAGAAATGTTGGAGAAATTCATCCAACATAATCTTAGTTCTCTTCTAGAGACTCTCCTTGAAAATGGAGCTCAGCTTCCCCTCGATTTTGATAGATCCATTCTTGGTCAACAACCACAAGGATACCTTGCTCCTACTCATGTCATTACACCCGTTCTTCAAACTCAATCAATTGTACCGCCACTCATCATTCAACCCCAATCAATAGCACCTACTACATCTATCCCCGTGGTCTCCATTCCACCTTCTTTCTTCTTAGCATCCATGCCAATATCAAATTTCATCTTGTCTATTCTCCAATTTGCTTCTATGCCATCTTCTTCTACCCGACCATATGCTTCTATTCCACAATCCTCCATTCCTCTCAACAATGTCGCTAACTTCATTCGAGCCTCACTTCCTCCTATCACAACAATTTATGGGTCACAACCAACTGTCACTCAAGTCCCTGTGACCTCGATCATCACATCTCACATCCCTGCTTCCTCATCATATCAATACATTAGTGGTGGTGGTCCACCTTTCATGACTCATTTGATTCTAGGGGCAAACACAATTCATCATGTCCAAAACCCACAACAAGACATCATCAAATAAATCCAGGACATGAAAAGGATTATAAAAAATATGAAGGAAGGGACTAACAAAAGAAAACCTTACTTGTTTGAGGAATTTTGTCTGTTTCCTTATGACCCATCTATATCAATTGCACCATACCCACTAGGGTTTGAAATGCCAATGTTCATGAAGTATGAGGGAAAAGGGGACCCCTGAGACCATGTACGAGAGTTTCACATCCTATGTCAAGAAGTCTCTTATAGTGACTTATATCTTCGAAGGCTCTTCCCTAAGAGTCTCATGGGAGATGCTCTAGCATGGTTCTCGTCCTTACCTCAAGGTTCTATTACCTCCTTCCCAGACTTAGCAGAAAAGTTCATGGCTCACTATGCCTATAATATCATTAATGATGTTTCTATGATGGACCTTTGTAACACAAAACAAAGGCCCAAAGAGACCTTCACTAACTTCTTGCAAAGATGGAGACATTTCATCAAGAAATTTCAGTGGGACATGCCAGAACAACACCAAATTGAATTATGTCAAAAGAATTTGGTGCCCAAACTTTCAAGACCTTTAACATCCCAATGTATAAAGTCTTTTCAAAAATTGACTGACAAGGGCCTAGCCCTTGAACATGTCTTGTTGGAGGAAGGAACCTTAAAACATTTCCAAAAATCAAGTCAAAATTCTTCCTCCTATCATAACGATAAACCAAAATTTTGGTCTAAGAACAAGAACGTAGTCAATGATGGTGTTACTGATGCAAAACGGGTCCACACCATCACTGCTCCTCCAAAGCCCATCGCCCACAATCATTGATTCAACAATAAAAATAATCAAAATCAATTCCAAAAGCCTCCCAACAATGTCTCCATCTAGGGGAGACCACCCCAATCCAACAATAGGACTCCAAGAGACTTCACTCCTCTTACTGAGCCCATCAAGGTTGTCTTCCAAAACCTTGTCCAATAAGGTGTGGTAGTCTTCTCAATAACTTGCCCGTTTGATCCAAATCAACCAAAACCTACGTGGTATAATGAGAACGAATATTGTGAATATCACCGTATCAAGGAGCATGATACACGAAAGTGTATGAAGCTAAAAATTTACATACAAGATCTCATTGATAGGGGTGATATTGAGGTCACAACTTCAAAACATGGTAATAACAACGACAAGCTCAAAATGTACCAGGAACCATTCCAAAAGCATGATAAAGGTAAGGGCTCATCATCAAATGCTGTGAACTATGATTACACCAACGATATAACAGGCTTTGACTCCTTGGTAGGTTGTATTGAGCCCGCAGATACTCATGTTAATGTCATAACCATACAAGGAGCTACTCATTCCTCATCCCAACGCAGACCTAGGATTACCATCCAAGGTAGTCCTCCCCCACCCCCACCAGAAAATCGACCAAACCCTCCTAAGATAGTCATTCAAGGCACTCCACCTTCCCATTCTCAGAATGACTACAATGTCACTACCCATCATGGGAGAGTAACTGTCCAAAGAGCTCCTCCACCACAAAACCCTCCCCCCATGTCTTCCACCCATCGCTATGACCTCCTTGACCATCTTGGGAAGACCCCCATGCAAATCTCCATCCTAGAGCTTCTTAAGACTTCTCCCATTCACAAGGAGATTTTAGAACAAGTGCTCCTTGAGTCTTGTGTCCCCGATGATATAAACACCACATAATTTTAAGCCCTTATTGGAAACCTTGCCGCCCAGCAACACCTTGTGTTCACTTCCAATGATGATCCCGCTGATGAAGACCATAATAAACCTTTTCACATTGAATCCCTTATCCAAAAGCACAGGGTTAAGCATATCTTGATAGACGGTGGGTCCAAACTCAAGCTATGTACATATAAATTAATAAAGAAATTGGGACTTTCTGAGGACTTGGTAGATACGTCAGGAAGAATCATGATAAAATCTTATGATGATGCAAAGAGAGTTTAAAAAGGAATGATCACCTTGCCTCTTCAAGTGCTCCCTGTTACAATTGAGACCCCTTTCCAAGTCTTGGATCTTCACCTTCCCTATAATATTCTCCTCTGTCACCCATGGATTCATTCCTTGCAAGCTGTTCCTTCCACCTACCATCAATGCCTCAAGTTCCCTTACAATGGTAGAGAGATCACTATCAAAGGTGATCCCCAACCTTTCCAGTACTGCAAGCTCTTAGAAGGGAAGCACCCATATCATTGCCCACTAAATAGACCCTCTCCAACTCCTCCATCTGACACATCAAATGTTGCCTCCACCTCATGCCAAGCAGACCCCAAAATTAAGACCCTGGATAATGGCTGTGGAGAATACAAACTCGAGGATGTCTTATTAATAGGAAATCTCCCCTTATCTCCCAAGTCATTCGACAAACCAAAAGAAATAAAAAAAGATCAAAAAAATATTATACAATGACAAGATACCACCTTTTAATAATGGGGTCCACTTGGTAAGGAAAGCCTTGACACAGATGTTTTTTCATGGTTGTATCAGGAAGAAGGTGAAGACCCAGCAAAATAACCTAAAAAAATGTATCCAAAATCATCAACTATAGTAGAAAAGATGGGTTACAAAGGACATGGTTTGGGACCATAAGAGAAAGGAAGAAAAAAACCAATAAATCCTATCTCATACAAGTACAACAGGGACTTGGGGTACACTCCAGTGCCTAAGATCACTATCACTGGTGTCCCTTCAAGTCATTCTTTGCATATCAAAGACTTTGATGAAGAGGAGTTCCATAAAATGCCTTTTGAATACGAAGATGATATCTTCTTTGACACCCACATTAACACCATCACTTCCATAACCCCTCACATTCCACACAAGCTACATCTTGTCTATCCTAAACTAATAGACTGGGGCTAATGAGACAAACCCACTTTAGACATCTACGTTGATGATAATGCTCTCATAACTCTCCCGACTATGCATAATTTGGAAGACTGCAACAGAGTGCATGGGATTCAACTGCATGAAACGGGATACTTTGGTAGTTAGGTCAATGCCTTTAGTCACAACAAATATATTAAAAAGAAAAAACATGATTCCCTAGATGAAAACCTCTCTGGGGCACCTTTGGATGAGAAAAAAGTAAACACAAAGGGTATATCCAAAAGTGAAAACCTAGAAAAGGCACTTGAGGATGAGGGACTTGACCTCCCTACCACTGGTCATCTTCCATAAGACAGGTCAAACTTGTTAATAGAGGAAATAGACAACATCAATATGGGCACTGAAGACATGCCAAAGAACATACTCATTGCCAAGTCCCTCACAAATCAAGAGAAATATGACTTCATCAATTTCCTCATAGAGACAAAAATCATCTTTGCTTGGTCCTATGCTGAGATGGTGGGTCTAGATCCTAGCTTGGTGGTTCATAATCTTGCTGTTCATCCAGATGTAAAACCTGTAAAGTAGAAGTTATGCAAGATGCATCCACATATTGCACTCCTGGTCAAAGTGGAACTCCAAAAGATGTTGGATGTAGAATTCATCAAACCAATAGACTACCCTGAATAGGTATCCAATATTGTACCTGTCTGCAAACCCGCTAGGGGAATCCGTATCTGTACTGATTTTTGAGATCTAAACAAGGCTTGCACTAAAGATGATTTCCCACTCCCCAACATAGACATGATTGTGGACATCACAGTGGGACATGAGATGCTATCACTTATGGACGGATTTTCTAGATATAATCAGATAAGGATCGCAGAGGAAGATCAACACAAAACTGCATTCACAACACCATGCAGGACTTTCTATTACCGATTCATGCCTTTTGGCCTCAAAAATGCCAAAGCTACATATAAACGTGCAATGACAACAATTTTTCATGACCTCTTGCACAAAATCATGAAAGACTATGTGGACGATCTTCTAGGGAAATCAAAGACAAGACATGAGCACATCCCTATTTTAAGGCATATCTTTGAAAGATTGGAAAAATACAAACTACGCCTCAATCCTTAGAAGTGTGTCTTTGGTGTCACATCGAGAAAATTGCTAGGTTTCATTGTTTCTCATAGAGGCATCAAGGTTGATCCTGCAAAGGTGAAAGCCATCATGGAAATGCCTCCCCCAAAGACCCTTAGACAACTATGTAGGCTCCAAGGGAAAATCCAATCTATCAGGCACTTCATGTCACAGCTAGCAGATAAATGCCACCCATTTGCACATCTATTGCGCAAAGACACAAAATTCAAAAGGGATTGTTTGTGTCAAAAGGCTTTTGAAAAACTCAAAGAATATCTAGCATCACCTCTAGTTCTTATGCCTCCTACTACTTGAAATCCTCTTATTTTGTATATATGTGCTACTACAATGGTATTAGGGGCATTATTGGTGCATACAAATGATTAGAGAAAGGAGCATGCCATATACTACATCAGTCGAACACTCATGGGGTATGAGCTCAATTATACCCCCATTGAAAGAGCATTCCTAGCATTGGTATTTAGTACACAAAAACTATGACACTACATTCTAAACAACAAAATAAAACTAATTGCTAAGATTGACCCTCTTTAATATCTCTTGTCAAAAGCTTCCCTCAATGGTAGGACTGCTAAATGGGTCATGTTGTTAAGCGAGTTTGACATTGAATATATGGACAAAAAATCAATAACGGTACAAGTAATCGCAAACCAATTGGCTGAAGCTCCACTTCGAGGTGACCATCCGATCCTTACAAAATTGCCAGATGAATTCATAATGACTATCACCACATCCTCCACATGGCAGTTAAAATTTGATGGCTCTTGCACCCAAAATGGATCAGGGGCAGGAATACTATTGATCACACCTCAAGGAGATTGCATCCCAAAGTCATACAAGATAGACTTTGCATGTACCAACAACATCACGGAATATAAGGCACTGATCACTGGACTACGCTTGGCTATCTAATGGAATATATTGACATTACAAGTCTATGGTGATTCACAGCTTGTTATAAAACAAGTCAATGACGAATATCAAACAAAAGATGACGAGCTTCTTCCCTATCATAGTATGGTTGAAGATCTTAATCAACATTTCATAACAATCAAGTTTGACCAAATTCCACGAACAAATAATAGAGTTGCAAATGCAATGGCCACCATTGGCTCCCTCCTTCAAATGTTGACACATAGTCAGAAGTGTGAGTTCTTGGTTGAGAAATTATTCATACTAGCATACAATTTACTAGAATCTAAAATGGTGTGCTCCTTGGTCCCGAATCCCGCTGGTATCAGGAGACCTTCATTTTCCTAAAAGATAACACCATTCCCCCACACCTTACAAAAACCCAACAAAAAACCTTCATCTACCGATGTGCTCGTTACACTATCCTTGGAGACACCTTGTTCAGAAGGCATTTTGATGGTTCCCTCCTAAGGTGTCTAGATAAACAAGAGGTTGAATGGGCACTACGTGAAGTGCACGAAGGTATCTGTGGGGCACACTCAAGTGGGCTCACCTTGGATAGAAATATTTTAAGAACACGATACTACTGGCCTAAAATGGAAGTAGATGCATATAATTATGTGAAGAAATGTATCCCTTTCCAGAAACATGGCGACAAGATCCATGCGCCATCACAAGAATTGCAACCATTCTTTACACCATGGCCCTTCTCATAGTGGGGGCTCGATCTCATTGAGAAAATCCACCCTACATCCTCCAATGGTCATAAATTCATTATCACCGCCACCAAATATTTCACCGAGTAGGTGGAGGCCATCCCTCTTACCTTCACCACTGGTAAGCAGATCTTGAAATTCATTCTGAAGTACTTGATCTGTTGATATGGAATCCCAAAAGTTATCATTAAAGCTAATGACATACAATTCAAAAATTAGGATGTTAAAGAGCTTTACCAGAAATTCAACATCCAACATCGCTTCTCCACCCCATACTACCCACAAGGCAATGATCAAGCTGAGCCTTCTAACAAAACCCTAATAAAAATCCTCAAAAAGATAGTCAATGAAGCTAGTTGTGATTGGCACCTCCAACTCCACCCTTCTCTATGGGCTTACCGCACCTCCATCCATACACACTCAAGTGCCACCCCCTATTCCCTTGTCTTTCGCTCTAAAGCCATCCTCCCTCTTGAGATTGAGATCCCCTCTCTGAGGGTGTCACTATAGGATATCCTCCCAGACGAGGAATACAGAGTTGCTAGACTACAAGAGCTAGAACTATTGGATGAAAGATGCTTCAAGGCCTTAAACCACATCCAGGTATATCAGAATCGCCTACGCATGAATTACCACAAAAGGTCAGAACCCAGGAATTTGAAATTGGTGATCTTGTCCTCATGGAAAATCAGAAAAACCTTCAAGAAAGAGAGAAGAAAGGAAAGTTTGAGCCTAATTGGCTTGGACCATATGTGATCACAACAAAATATGGATCAGGGGCATATCAGTTGGCTACTTCTGAAGGAGATCGTTTGGATGATCCAATGAACATCATGCACCTAAAAATATTCTATGCCTAGTCCTCAGAAAGTCATCCATTGTCCAAAAAATTAAAAAATAAAAAATCAGGAAAAATACAAAAAAAAAAGATCGTCACCCTGGTGAAAACCTAGTAAACAAGCGTCTTATGACACAAAAAAACAAAAAATATATATAAAAAAGTAAAGAAAAATCAATTCATCCATTAGTGAAAACCACTTTCTGGCGCTATGGACAAGTACCTTGGTGAAAACCTACATGCAGGTGCTAGGGTAGATAATCTAGATCCATCGTCTATTAGATCAAGAATCCCTTCATCGCTTGCCCACCTCATATCCATGATCATCACTACCCAATTCTCTCACCAAGAGGGTCTTATCCTCCCCGCTTCTGTTAGAATAATCACATGTATGATGATGAGTCTTCGCCCAAATCATGAATAAGGATTGTCCTATTGAACATAGCTTTGTCTCCCATTTCTTGAGACTGTGCCTCCGTGTGAGCTTCTTCAATTCCTCATGCCAATCCTGAATCTGTAGGTTAGTCTTCATGGTCATCTGGTCAATTTCCTAAACAAATTTCACTCTCTTCATCCTTTTCCCTCGAGATGACTCCTTCCCTCACCTGGTAGTTTAATCCTTCACATTAGTCCTACTCTTGGCAAGAGACACAAGTTGGTCATGCATGAATGACTTGTTTGATTTCGTGGATTTTCATCTTTTTGACTTGCATCTTTTGTCCTATGACTGCACCTATCCATGACTGCTCAGATCTTCCATATTCCAGTATGTTTACAATAGATGCATACTAGGACATATTTTATGGTATGGTGTGTTTTGGATCTCTTGTACAAATTGGTGACTTCCAGTATTTGTGTTTATCAACACTTACCTTCTTGTGTACAATGGATATCAGTGTGCTTGAGGGTTCTCCTTGCACGTACCCACAACTTTGTATCTAGTATTTTGAACAACACTTACATAGTTATGTGTAAGGAATTCCCATTTGACTGTGAGTCAGTCCACACCCTAGGTTTCTCATGTTATCCTGATTCCTATAAGCAGTGGTGCAGGTTACCTAGGGCAATATCAAAACTAGGTTGGTTCTCCACATTCCTTTTATGCACAAACCCCCCCCCCCCATCATTTCATACATTCCAAATTCCCCACACTTAATAATCCTATGGAGTCTTCAATTCCCCCCCCCCCATTCTTCTAAAGCCCCATCTAAGATCACTGTATTATTGTCAGTGCATTCACAAAATATTACTCATTACATTATCCATTAATTTTATATTGCATCAACCATGTAGATTTCATTATTTATACAGATTGCATTAAACTTAAATTACATCATTTTCATTTAGATTGCACTACCTATTCACCTAGATTGCATTATACATTCATTCATTCATTATTTCATTTACATTGTATTTATCATTCATTACATTTATCATCCATGTTAGTCTAATTTATTGCATTACATTATTCATTACATGCCATTTAGCATTTCATTTCCCACTTAGATTGCATTCACATCATAATTTCATCTCATACATTTCATTTTCACAATACATATCATTGCAAACCAGAAAATCATATCATTTTCACAATCCATCCTACAATCACCAAATAATCAATACCTTATCACGCACACACGCACATGTCTGCATCCTGCATTCATCAACATGTCAGTAAAATATCATAAACATAAACATATATTAAAATCCATCCTACATCACAAATAGGTCAGCACAATACAGTCATAATCATCATCCATACATCACATCATCAATAAAAATACTGAGAATCCATCATAATGTCCATGCACAACAACCACCAAAATCATATATATATTGCTTAAAAATGAATATTTCTGTCATGATACAATGATTGCCTCAAAGGGTCAAAAGTTGCACATGAGCTAAAATGGAGCTAGCTCTCACCACTTGTCTCCCTAGCCCCTCCTCATCACCTCCTCCTCTGGATCCTCCTATCCCTCCTACCCTCGGTGGCCTAAAACCCACTAATCCACTTGTCTGTTGACTCTGAGTCAGCTGCTGGCTATATGTCTTGTGAGACTACACACTCTCAGTGTATGAGGCTGCTCGATGCTCTACAAGAACCACTTCGTGGTACAACCCCTTGTACTAGGTTGCCTCTTGACCCACCCTCTCTGCTCTCTCTCTCTATTGCATCATGTCAGAATACATCTACCCTAGCCCTGGGGGGACCAACATCTGACATGCTACATCTCTCTCCCCTGGCAAGCGCGTAGCATCTGCTTCTACCCTCTACACCCTGACCCACAGCTCCTCCAGCTCATCATCCTGTCAGCAAAGAGCATCCTATAAGGCTCCAATGGTAGTCCCCGATCGTGCCTCCTCCCTATCCCCCCTCAGATCATCTACCTCCATCCTCGTTGTGTGGAGGCTCTTAGATCTGATATCTCCAGCTGCAACCGCTCTACCTCTACGTCCAAGCTTTGTCTCTTAGCTCTCTCAATCTATAGCTCATCCTCAAGTGAGTGTAGCCTCACTCGAGTGGCATCCCTCTCCTGCTAGAGTTTGTCAAAATCAGCCTATGACAACTCCTCCCCCAACCTCCGCTCCTGCATCCTGTCCCTGCGCCATTGGAATGTCCATGGCCATGACCTCCTTAGCAACACCCTCTTCTCCCCCAGTCGCCACACCCATAAATTGTCTTCCCACTTGTCCCTCCTCCACCTCAGGTTCTCTCCTCCATACTACCCTCACTGCCCTCTACTGCTTGCCACCACCCATGCCAGCACCCCTACCTGCTCTCGCCAAAATCCTGTCGCCAGGTGCATCATCTACCCTGCCAACTATCTCATCCTGCTCCCCTCTGCTCATCCCATATCAAATATAGTGCCACTTGAAAACTAGTCCACCCCTCTAACAGACTCACTATCGGACCCCACATCACCACCTCCCATGTCGTCCAAGGATACCATGGTATATCCCCCAATATATCCTGAATCAGGCCGAACTATCTTGCCACCCTATATGGGGCATAATACTCCATCACATATACCGATCGACCAAAAATCCACAACTCCACCCCTGCCCAATGCAACTGCCAATCCCCTCTCCATGTCTCACTATCCAAAAACGGTTGCCATGTGAACTACAAGTGCTTGTAAAAATACAACACCAAAACCATACAAACCCTATTCGATGATAATGTACTAAACCCCTATATTTGTCAATGAAAGGGCATCGAGCTCATCTATCCTGTACTCCTAGTGGCTGAGTAATGACAATATGCTCCCACGTGCATATATGGAGAAGTGTCACTCTTGTAGATAAGCTGGCATACTCCCGATATACCAAAAGATGCATGTCATGATATAACTGAGCCAACATCGTAGCTCCCCAAGCATACTCTGCACAATCTTGAATCATGTAATAAACACAACGACTCCATCCAATAGGAAATATGTGCCCTCCAAGATTCGACATCATTTGTCTACTCATAAATCCGCAAATCACCAGGATTAGTTGTGGGATGTGTGGAATCTCCAACGCCCGCCCTAGGTGCATCCTACTCTTGTCTAGCATCGACAATGCCTCATACTCTCAAATCTCCTGAAGATAAAACTCTGTTGCATCTAGCTGGTACTCAGGGATGACATTGCGAATGGGGACCTTCGGGATCCTCCATACATCTAGTAGGATCACTGTTGGCTTGCCGGTGGGTAGGTGGAAGATGTTATACCTACTATCCCACCTCTCTACAAGGGTAGTCAACATAGTTGTATTTGCCCAAATCCTTGGCCATCATCCGACAAAATGTGATTCTTACTGCAACTAAGATATCCAGCTCATTAACCAACAACTGCCTATATAGTCTCATGGTAGTTGGCCAGTGCTCTCTTGATGCTAATAGTCCCAAATCAACCTACATCCAAGCAATCCATTTCATTATTCTACATTATTAAGCCCTATCCCATCTCCCGATGCACCTGTGACTTCACCTAAACCAAATCCTAAAGCCATATTCCCATCCCTTTCTTCCTTAGCGCTCATGCCAAACCCATGATGCTCACGTCATTCTACAGGCGCTCATGCTGACAGAACCCCTAACCTCAAACAACACATGTGTATGCACTGTGCTACCTTTTCCACCTCCCCATATTAAACCTAACCCATAATAGTGCTAGTGCATGTACTATTTTACCCTCTCCTTAGCCACTGAACAAATCCTAAATTCTTTTCTTCCACGCGAGTGCCCGTGCTAAATGCAGCTGCTCACACTGAAATCTCTATTCCTACCCTTCACCCTTTGAGTGCTCATGCTAGCTGCTAATGCTCACAATATGCTAGAGGCGCGCGCACCAGAATGACGATTAGCATGACCGTCTCACTACGCTTTCTAGCCTATTTTAAGCCTTAAAATCCTTCCTAAATCCTACAAATTCACAAGGGAGGATAGTTGTACATACTAGTGGTCCATACAACATAGGTCTCTCATATCGACAAATCCTCTCAATGTGGTGCTCGCGTGTCAGAATGCGATCCATTTCTCCTTCTCTTCTTCTAGGCTTTAGGTTGCTCCAATGCTTGTGTGTAACAAGGACCCTTCATGGGGCCCTTTGTGGCTTATATGGACCCCCCTATGGGCCCATTTCCTTCGTGTTCTCCCTCCTTCTATCTCCTCTTCTTTTTTTCTCTATCCACTCTATCTTTCTTTATCCTTCATTTCTGCCCCCTTCTTCTCTCTTCTTTTGTTTTAAGAATTTTTCATCATTTTTCTTAAAAAATCTGAAAAAATTATTGAGGGGGCATACACCACCCACGTTTACATGGGGGCATCTCTTTTTCTTCTACATTTTACTCGTCGTGAATTTTTTTGCTGCGTAAAAGAGGGGCAAAATGTAGACACTTAAATTAATTATTTCAATTAATTAATTTAATTGCCGCGGCATGATTAATTTATTAATTGTGCCAATCCCTATTCTACTTAATATTAATTAAATATAATTAATATTATCACTATAGTCAAGTAATTGATTTATTTAATATATCAAATCTGCATTCACTCTTCTAAGGTCCCTAAATTAATGCTCTCTAAATTCCTCTTTTAATTAATTAATCTTAATTAATTACTTTATCCAAGTGATTCCTAAAAATCACCTTTTCTAATCCATCATTAGCCTAATGAATTCTTCTAGAAGCACCATTAATCTTACTTATCAATGTTCTTCTAATTTTTTATTTCGTCCACTCATTCTCTCTCCTAGTCAAATCCTCCTACAAATCCCACTTGCCCTAATTTCACCTAATCACTCTTCTAAACCCTCTCCTAATGAGTTGCTAGTGAATAATCCACATGATTAGCAACAAAGCCAACCTCTTTGTCCCTTTATCCAACCACTTACCTTAAATTCTTCTTTCGTAGGTGAATGTGAGATTTTCAAAATCTCACATTCCTCTAGGCATCCCTTCCTCCAAGGAATTTTCAATTCCTCTTTATTCCTCTAATCCCCATGAATCCCTTTTTCGAAGAATTTTTAATTCCTCACCCTCTCTTCCCAAGGAAAATTTTATTCCTTCCTCTTCGCCAAGGCGCATTGGGAAGTCTTCCCAATGAACCTTGAGGAGTGTGGAGACACGAAAAAACCTTTGTGGCATATCTCTTGGTCTCCACACTTGTCACATCAACCTCCCTTGATCCTTGTGTGGGATCACAAGAAATCTTGGCCCTTCATCTAGAGTCAATCTTATCCCTCCATTTCTCCTTCCTCTCTTCTATAAACTGTGGACTCCATTCTAACATTCTCCATCTCTAAATCTTGTAAGTGCATGTTGCTAATTTGTTTAGTAAAATCCATCTAGGTACCCAAACTATAGTCAAATCATCCTCATTTGCATACTTATCCATTTTGATTATCATCCACAACTTCACTCTTTCATCCATCTATCCATCTCCATCCTCATTTGTACACATCTTGGAGAGCCAGCTACATATCCACATTGGACCAATCCAATCAATATAAGGAGTGGTGCATTCTTGGCTTCATAGAGAGTCCAAATCGGAGGAACGTGAGAACTCTCTTGTCAAGGTATAATAGATTGTTGTTCATTTCTTTTATTTGTGTGTTTTGTGTTTTGGATTTGAATTGACAATCTAACCTTGCATTGGATATTTTCCTTGGTTCAACAATGATGATAGTGATATCCTTAATGAAAGAGAGCTATTGAAAATGAACGAAGACACTAACAAGGGATACAATGAAGATGGGGGAGATAGCCTCAAGGCATGATGACGTGATTCCCTACTACCTTGTGCTGCCATGAAATGAAAGTTTTTTTGTAAAACAAAAACAAGAACAATTTCTACAAATTTTGATAGGCCCATTTAAATTTTTTGTGATATTATGTTGAAGGGGTCATATATATACAACTATTTTGTAAAAAATACCATGCATTGCATGGTATATGAATACATAACTTCAATATTAAGCTCTCTTGCAAAAATTGTCTATGCACATATTTGAATTTTTTTTCTCTTTTTGATTTCCTTTCGACATGATTGTAGTAAAGTTTAAAAACAAATTTCTAATGCATGAAAGAGTATGATTAATTTTCTATAAAAAAGATATTTTGAATAAACATGAATTCTAACATTTCTTTGAATTATTCACTTAATTTTTAAAATTAAAGACTTGAAGAACTACATAGAGGAAACGGTGATAGGAAGAGCATACCAATGAGTTGAAACATGCATAATTATGCAAGGAAGTACCTATGCTCAAACCTTAGCATGTTTTTTTCTTACATTGAGTGAGCGTAAGTCGTAACATTATGCTATCATAAGCATTTGTAACTACTAACTGACCTACTGTAATAACTACCCAATTAAACACCAATAAAATATGGCATTTAGTGACTAACATGAAGATAATGTAGACCTAATCTACAAGGAATCCAATATTTGTCTTAGTAATTGTTTTAAAACATATATAAAATGATTTTATAATCATTTCAATTAGTTCAATCTTTAACACAGTTTTTTGCAAAACTAGATTATCTTACTTATGGATACAAAATCACACTCAAATTATACAAGGGGAAGAATAAGAAGTAATTAAGAAGGATCTGTTAGGATAACCGGTGAACAACTGAGAGGGGGGGGTGAATCATTGTTAAGATATTATATCAATTAATCGACTTAATAACATTAAGCCGAAGCATATAAACATTAAGTACCAGAATAGAAGAAACAAATACCGGTAAGAAATGAAACTTAACAATAAATCAGATAATCAACACAATGAAACCATACCACATAACACCATGATTTGTATGTGGAAAACCCGGAAAGGGAAAACCCACAGTGGGAAGCCTACCCATAGTCAGATGGTACTTCTTGAAAAAGTATGTAATACAATGAGGGGCCTGCACATGCAGGAAGGAACACTGCCTAGAGCGTACTGCTCATTACAAAAGAGTATCACTGACTACAAAGAGGTTATAACCACCTCAAGATAAATGGACAACAATCTAGAATAAAGAATTGCTAGAGATAGCATCTACCATGCCTGATTATAGTCCCGGTTAAGTTCAATACCGGAGGCCTTTAACATCTTCCTTAATCCCAATTCGATCACCTATGATCGACCAATTCTCCTTCGCATATGATATTGCATTTCAAGACCATGACACATATTCCCCATGATCTACAATGAGATCTTACATCATTTTATACCAACCCTAAGTCCTAAACCAATTAGGTTGGCCACCTAAAAGATATTACAATAAGATCATTACATTTATCCATATTATAATGATATGCCATGTCGTCTTAAGACCAAAACAACAATAACCAATCCATAGAACATCCTGAAACATCCCAGTAACATGTAGAGTACATGTTAACATGATACCGGTCCATAACCTAGATAGGTACCAAACCTATTCTGGGTCCACCATGCCAAAGCAATGTCTTCAAGCAGTTGAAGTACAATCAAAGAACATCTTCAACATCCTAAAATCCATGTAGAAGCTGCACCAACACCACTTATGCCTCTTGTAAAGATTCCTCAGTGAAAGCTCTGCCAGTTAAACCTTAAACCAATGCCGGTATGGGTTTACAAGAGTGTATGATAGCATCCAATTACCAAGTCAATACCAACTGACCAAAACATGCTCCAGGAACATGTAACACATAAAATCAAACATACTCCATTGATCCAAACATGCCGGAAGTGTCCAAAAGATAGTCTCTTCTATCGGTAACACTAGATCTTCTACCGATAACCAAAACCTATCTGTCGGTAACCAAAACTTGTTTATCAGTAACCAACCATAATAGCTAGTGTTGACATCAATGACGAAACATCAATGTAACACATTATCAATTCATCCATAATACCAACGGGATCTAGTCTCTAAATTGGAAAGTCACAAGATAAATAAATACTTTAACATTTTCATACAATAATTGTTCCATTTCCTTTGTACCTTGAAGCAAGAGAGGGAGAGCATCATCAAGGTGGTATCCACCCTATCACAAAGCATCAAGCTTCCCTATGCTACTCCATTGGAGGAGCTGACCTATCACAAATGATCTAGTAAGATGTGGCTACATGAATGATGGAATCTAATCCACTTAGTGAATCACTATCAAGTGAGCATACCTATATGCTCATGCAATATATACATATATAATATAGTGAATATGCTCATTGATAAAAAATGGTGAGAGAATGCAAATCAGCCATAGTAACATAATTATGCATATAAATCAATGTAAACTAATTGATATAGACATAGAATGTGTCGATCATCTCACTATGACATCTTGGTATTCTATAATATGCATAATGAATTTTCTAGTAGACAAGCCCATACCAGCACTAGATCATATAATATATCGCAATGCAAAAATACTTACTAAGTTGTCTACCAAGAAAATAATCCTATTTATATAACTAATTCTCTAATCCATATAAAAGATGATGGGTTTGACCGCCCTTGATTTCTATCTACCAAAAACCATAACCCTCATAAAATTGGTGGAAGGACGATAATTAATAATTCTCTTAATTTCATGATATTTTACTCTTATGGCTATTGATAATGCAATTTTCAATTTACTGATTTTAGTGGAACAAGACAACATTTAAATAATCATAACTTTCACGTGCCTTGGCCAAAATAAAAAGTTCAATATGTTCTAGAAAGGTAGCAAGATGAAGAACTAAACTCCAGAAATGTTTTTTAATATTATTAACCATTTAATAACAATTATGTTTTCAATACAACTCATTGTTGGCAACAACAATGAAGGAAAACTGAGAGGGGGAGGGGGATGAATTAGTTTTCACTGGATTGAATGAATTAACCACAATCTCTGATATGATCAACTACAACAAGAGTAAACATAAAGAAAACAAAAGCAACACACAAAACACCAATATTTTTGATGTGGAAAACCTGGTTAAGGGAAAAACCATGGTAGGAACCTATGCACAATAAGCTAATACTTTGTAGTAGTATGTGTAAATATTACAATGGGGAAGGCACATGCATTCAGGCACACTTCCTAGAGCTCACTGCTCAAAATATAATAACCCAGAAGGATCCAACCCTCAAGAAAGGTTCACTACTTTACAATAATATTTGAACTACAATCCATATTACATGAACTGCAAAGATAGCATCTGCTAATGTCTGATGATAGTTCTGGTTAAGCTCATTTGTTTTCTCTACAAAAATCTATGCTCAATACATCATACTAAAGGATAAATTTTCTTATGCACATATACACAACTCTCTGATAGTGCAGACACAACCTTTATACCCAAAATACATGAATATAACACCTATTTATACAAATCATCAAACTTGACTACAAAGTCGACCAAACCCTCAATCCTTAATTACAAAATTACATCACATGATTCATAAATCAACCACCTAACCAATACAATTCCATAGATGACATGGCATGGACCTAAACCAAATCTCCAAACATGCATCACCACTGGAAATCTTGCCAAGATCAACCACAACACGGTAGACCACCCAAAATACCACATAACACGAAAAATATCACCGGATCAACAAAATCACCAATACCATGCACAATGATCAATGTGGACCACCAAAACAAATAGGACATGATCAGGAAACACCAACAAGAACACTAGAATAATCCACAATATCTGTACCAACACCACTTATTCAAATCTTCATCGATCAACACACTAACACTTGTGTGTGTGTGAAATTTGGGGAACCTACAAGGGCACAAACACTTCAATAAACCATTATTTGCAAGGGTTAGTTAATCAAAAATAACAAAATGAAATCCATTACAAGTTGGCTTATTGCCTCCTAGAAAGTGTGAGTATGGATTGCTCTCAGATTGCTAAGCTATCTAGTGACTAGACTACACTCAAACAAAGGATTTTTAAATGCATGCAACTAGGTGAATGCAAGATTTATAATTAAATGCAAGATTGAATGCAAGATTAATTGATTAGGAGAAATGAGAATATCAAGCTAAATGATCAAAGCTCTAAATGAAGCTAATCTAGATAAGAGAAATAAATCTAAGTCAATGAACTGGAAATCTAAATGATTCTAAGATTAAATGAAAGCTAAATGAAAACTAAGTTTATTGATGAATTAAATATGCAAAGCTTCTTCAAAATTTCCTCGATAACCTACAACAAAATATTAGCATAATAACGACGTAATATTCTCTGATCCTGATTGAAGAATGAGAGCCTGAATAGGAAAATCAAGAGGGAGACCAAAGGTCGGGATTGATCTTTAATGAATGGTCAAGATCGATTCGAAGGAAGCACAATCCAGGTGAAATGATTTTATTGGACAATTTAATTCCATTTTGGAGAGATAAGATTGAGTTCAAATTAGCAACGCAGATTCTTTCCATTTTTCTTGAGTTTAGTCGATTTGTTTCCTTTTTTGAATTTTTGTGCTCATAATTTCTAATTTATTTTTCAAATTAATTCCTCTTTCTTGATTTGTTTCCTTTTTTGAAGATTTGTGCTTATAATTTCCAATTTATTTTTAAAATTAATTCCTCTTTCTTGATTTGTTTCATTTTTTGAAGATTTGTAGCAATTTTTATTTATTTATTAAATATGCAAAAGATATTTAATTTAATAAATGAGATATTTGATTTTAAAAATATTTTCTATTTTGAATTTTGAATTTGATCAATTAATTAAATTCTCATTTAATTAATTGTAATTGCAATGTTGCATTTTTATACCTTAGGAATTAATTAATCAAGCTCTCAAGATTGATTTAAATTGATTATTTGACTCAAGACCTTGATGATTTTTATTGAATTTAAGAATATTAGTCAAGATAAGGGGCCCATGGTTTTGGATGACCATTTTTAGGGTATTACATTTGCCCCTCTTTGAATTGATGTGCGAGCAATGCATTGATTCAAAGAACAATTGATGTCTAGGAGATACCAGTTCTAAACTTGATTGATCATGAACCAGATGAAGAGTGAGGTATTGAGTTTATTTTGAAGCGATGAAATTGAACACACTGATTGAAAGTGATACCAATCCCAAACTTGATTTAACTAGGACCGATGAAGAGAAAAGATACTGAACTTGAACTTGATTGATCAAGAAGCGGATCTTACTAATCCAGAACTTGATTGAACTAGACATAGTGAATGAAGATAAAACCGATCTTGAACTTGATGGATTAAGACACAATGAGCGAAGATAAACTGTCCAGCTTGATTTGATGCGATGAAACTAAACACCTGCTTAGATTGAGCGTGCGATCAAAGATACTCTTTAAACCCCTGATTGAGTTTAAATGAATAATCAGCGAGATGAAAAGCGATGAAACTGATTAATGTTAAGAGACTGATTCAGATGAAGACAATATCATCTTTATTTGATGCGTTGAAACTGATATGCCCCTAGAGATTGATTTGATTTAGATGATCGATAAATCTCAACTTGGTATGAAGCAATGAAGTTGAGATGCCCCTAGCGATAAGGTCTTGTTTGATGTTCGATAAAGATTAGCTACTCGACTTGTAATGAAGATTTTGAAAGAAATTCTCAATTTTGAGGATGTGATCACTAATGATGATGATGTCATGAGTGTGCCCCCTAGGGAGAGAAATCAAAAGATCCATAGGTTGCATAGTGATTTCAAGCAATTTAATAAAAAGATTAAGTGGTTAATGATTTGAGTGCAAAGAATGATTCAGAGGGCCATTTGAAGATTTAGCATTGATTGATGAGAAATTGAGCCTAAATTGAAGAAAAGAATGAGAATCTGATTAAAGCATTAAGTGGTCATAGTTATACAAAATTGATTAGGAATATGATCTCGATTTTGATTTCGATCCCAAAAATGGAATCAGGTAGGTCAAATTAACCAAGGGCACAGTTTTCATGCCAATTAGAGCAAGTTGAAAATTAGGGTTTTGACTATATAAGGTTGTGAAGAGAAGGTTGATTCAAATTCAAGCTCTAGGTGAAGAAGACCAAAATCATTGTTAGTATACCAGATTCACCATGCAATGCATGAAACTTAACATGAATGCAAAAGATGCAACTAAGACCCAGTCACTGGATTTTGATTCACTTTCTTATCATCATTAAGTGTTAAATGTAGGAAATAGACATAAGCATCAAGGCACAAAGAGCCAGGATGACCTGAATGTCCCATCCTCTTTGATATAGTAGTCAAACATAAGCACCAAGGCAAAAGGAGGTCAAGATGACCTTAATGCTTCTTGTATGCAAACACAATAGACACTTAAAATAGACAAGGAAATAGTTTCGACCTCACTAAAGCGTGCATAGAAACAAAGTCGAGGTATGTGAGGCCATTTCACCTTAATGCAAAGGCTCTAATCATAGACACCCAGTTTCTAGGATGTTTTCAGATCCTTGAAACCACATCCACAAGCAAAAACAAAGAAAAGTATTATGCCCCCAGTCCTTGTACCTCTTAGTCAAGATAGACTTCCTTGAGTTACTTAGAGGGAATAATGAGCGAGAGCCAATATAAAAGGCAACATACAAATAAAATGTCAGCATAGCTCAAGTGGTTTGAGTTGTAGTTTTTAGTTGTTCTTGTTTTACATGTTTGATAGGGTATCAGTGATCAAAACTCTGTATAAGGTAGGAGATAGATGACTGACTTAGAGTGAACGATCCAGACTTGACTGACACAAGGATGACTTGGTTGAGCTACTAAGGGATTTAAGATTGAATCACCCTAGGACTATAATTTTGATTAATTTCAAGCCATGAGGGTTCTAAGGAGAACCAAGAGGGGTCACGAAAGTGACTAAAGATTATGCACAAGAAAAAGAAAAGTGGAAAATTAGGAAAGTGGAAAATTTTTAGTGATTTTTAAAGATGAAACACGTTCTGCCATCAGTTGATAAAGATAAGACTAACTAGGACAAAATCCAACAGTCACATTGATCTATGTCATTCTTTTGATTGTTTGATAATTGATAAGAGTGTTTGGTTTCAAAGAGTGAGTACCTCAAATAAGACCGATTTGTCTAGTTTCGAGCATACACATCAGTGTATAAGACATGTTGATGTTGATTAGACATGTGATCAATTTGATTGTAGAATTTGAGAGTTTTTCTATTGTTGGTTTGATTTGATAGATAGTCCGTGCTTTCATGCTTTGATTTTCAAGATTTAAAAAAAAAAAAATTTTAGGGATTATTTCAGGACTTTTTCTGATTTTTAGAGTTTTTTGATGTTTGCCCCTAGTGTCTAGCAAGGCAAAAGGGATTTTGAGTACATGAATGTATAAGCAAATGATGGTGGATGCTTTCAAGGACTATCTCACAATGTTAATGCAAGCACATGGACCAGATATAGCAATGTAAAGAAAGGATTTTAGCGATGTCAAGCAAGGATTTTAACGATGTAAAGCAAGGATATAGTGGAGCGAAGCAAGGATATAGTGTAACAAAGCCATATGGTCCAAAGAAGTGTGCATGTCAAGAGGTTTGTGGAAAGCATATTTTTGCATTTTGTCCATAGCGTTGATCAAGATCAAGGAATAGATCTAGATAGGGGACAAATAGGATAAGCAAGATCAAAGGTGGTAGTGAAGGATGTAAGTGAGAAATGGATATGAGCTAAAGGGTCTGGATCAATTTTAATAGATAGGACACATGAAGCCTACAAAGATCCTTAACCTTGTCAAGATCAAAGGTAAAAAAGGGATATGTACATGAGGGACGATAGAATAAGGAAGGGATATAATAGGAATATGATAGGATAATGAAGGGAAATAGGATATGAAGGAGAAAACCTACCCCCTAGTGTGGTGTGCACGAAGTTCATAAATTACACATGATGCCTATTTGTTAGGTTTTCATCATGGTACTTGTCCAAGGTGCCACAAGAAGTGGTTTTCACACAAGGATGAATTTATTTCTCTCTCTCTCTCTCTCTCTCTCTCTCTCTCTCTCTCTTTTTGGAAGATAATGAAGGCATGATAGGGGATGGAAGAAGGACCCCTAGCATCTCGCTTCTTTGGATGGTACCCTTGGAATATGAGTTGCCATAGACCATGGATATGAAGGTATGCTCAAAGATGTTGGCAGGATAATGAAATGAAACTAGGGCAAGGATTTATGCAAAGGATTGGATAAGAGGGATGGAAGGGTGAAAACGAGGTGTTGGATAATGGATGGGATGCTAGAAGAATTGTGTATGGCTAGATGGAAATGTTGGAAAGATCAACATTGGCAAACACCTTGAGGGATGGTGAACATATGGAAGAGAAGTGAATCTCAGATTTTAAGATTTGGATGGAGGAAAGATTATAGATTTTGGGGCATAATAACCCAAAATGGATGAAGGAGGTGATGAAGAAATAGAATCAGAAGGTTTGGATGGAGGAACAACAATTTTGGATGCCAATTTTGATTTTTCTTTAGACTTTTGTGCTTCAAGCAGCCACTTACGGATCCACATGGTTTTTGATTTTCTATGCTTTTGTAGTTCCTTAGAGTGCATTGCTTGTACAAGTGCCTTAGGAACCCATATAAATTTTGAATTTTCTTCTTTATTTATGGGCCTTTGTGGAATTTTGTATTTTTATTTTTATTTTTGGATCATCTTTTGCTTTGTTTTGACATGTCGATCCTTGAATACATGTGGATTGCTTGATTTATGACTTTTATGCTTGGCATCCAAATTGCTTGGAGGGAGATGTGTGGATAGATAGGAATGATATGGAGGTCTTTTAGATGGATGGAAGGTACTTGAAGATGTATGCCTTTGTTGATCCTACATAAGGGACGAAGGGATATAGAGACCTAGAATGGATGGAAGGGGCAAAGGAGAAGGCATGTATTTGGATTTAACTGTAGAAATGTAGGATCTATGAGAGATACCAACATCTTGAGAAATGTCCCTGAGGCCATGACCTTTAACATTTTCTTTAATATGGAGGGGTTCTTGCTTGTGGAGATCTACCCCTTTTCCTTTATAAATTTTTTGACTTATAAGATACACTTTTCTTTGTAAAGAAGGCGCGAGTCCATTATGAGATGGAGGTGGAATGTAAGGAATGATAGGATCATGAAGTGAATCAGACTGGACCAAAGTGGAGGAACCCATTGTGCATGTGGGGGGTTCACTAACATCTTGCAACAACATATTATCTCTAGAATCATGAGAGGGACTAGGATCATGGGTGGAATCGAGATCAATGACAGGCTCTTCAATGGAAGGAATAATGAGATCATCAAAAGAAATGAGATCTTGGAGTGTATATGGAGGACTAGGACATGGAGACAGAGGGACAAAGGAATCTTGTGGGGGATTTTAAGGGATTATTTTATATTGACAAGGAGGATATAAAAGTGAAGGGATAATTTGATCTTGAGAAGGAGGAAGATCACTAGATTCCTCTTTTAAGGTGTTATTCTCTTAACTTTCAATAGAATCATCGAAAAGAATGGAAGGTATATCCTAATCTTGCGTAGGAAGTGGATTAGGAATGGGATTTTGAAGGATTCTTTTCTCTTGAGATTGAAAGGGATCATCTTGGAAGAAATGGAAAGGTATAAGGGGATCATCATGGGATTCTAGTGAAATGGGATCTTTTTCAATCATTAGATGGGATTGAGGAGTTTTGTTGTCTTGATCTTGATTTATGATAGGACTTATTTCTTAATTCTTCAAATTATCCTCTTGACATGGAACCACTTCTAAGGAAGGGATAGGATTTTTCATAGGCATAGGGGATTCTTGGAAGGTCTCCATATTTTGGCATGATGGGGAAGCATTTTGAGTGGGACTCTTTGGAGTGGGTACATTTGGAATTGGAGTGCATGATGGCATAGGATTTGGGATTTTTAAATCTTAAGAGGAACTTGTATCAATATTGGCATTAACTTGGATTTCCATAGGAGATAGCCTTTGAAGGTAAACATGAGAAGTTTCATTGTTTGAAGGAGATGGTATGGATTGTTGGTGAGAAGTTTTAGGAGATGAAGGCATCATGGAAAGGATGGAGGACACATATGGAGCCTTGCTAGACATAGGTTCATGATTTTGATCATGCTTAGAAGTAGTTCCTTCTTTTTCTTTAGGTGAGTCATTAGGATCTTGAATTTTAATGACACCATTATCAATGAGATCTTGAATCTTATGTTTTAATTCCATGCAATTCAAAGTCTTATGTTCATTTTGTCTATGATATGCGCAATACTTACTAAAAAATTCACTTGCCCATGTGGTCTTTTTAGGCAATATGATAAGATTATGCTCAAGAAGCTCTTTCAAAGTCGACTCAATAGATTGCCCCAAATGTGTAAACTATCTATCTAGAGGATATTTGGAGGAAATGTCTTTATGTCTTGGTGAAGGTTTCTTGTGAGCTTATTTGAGATTTGGCTTTTGATAGGCGATTATTTGCTGGTTTTTTATTGTCAAATCATATAATCGTTTTTGCATTCCTTGAAGTTTGTCACTCTTGATATCATGCATTTGTTTTTCAAATGGAGTTATTGATTTATTTTGTTGGATTTTCATGTCATATATTTCCTTCTTGATATCTTGAATCATTTGAGCCAAGATAGCCATGGGAATTGGAGATAAGGTAGCCATTTACAGTTGATAGTGAGAGGTGTTACAAATGTCAAGGTGAGATCAAAGTTAATTGTTCGTTGAGGCTAGAGGTTGATGTTCAAACTTATGTGGGTGAGATACACTGACTCCGATTTTGAGTCAAGGCTAAGTAGCCTAAGTGATACTCAAGAGTGAAGTTTGGACAAAAGATTGGTTGATTGGATTAGGTTGATTGAGCCAGCTAAGAGGTAATCGACAAAATCATGCAACACAACTGCAGAAGGTACACTACCAAGGTGTCTTTATGATCAGGTTTAGAAAACCAAGAATAAGCTTGTTGTTTACGTTTCAGGACTGATCAAACAAGATTGTCAGAAGCCTTGTTTTTAGCGACTTCGATAGATTTCTAAGGAGTGACTCGTACAACAAACTTTCAATATTTGGATGACATTCCAAGGGTTTCTAGATGACAAATGCAGATACTCTTACGAGTTGTTGCCTATGCTTAGACGACAGTTTATTACATCTCAGGAGACAAACTATGAAGGATGATGATGACTCGTATGACTCAAGAATGGACATAGGACGAGTTTGACAGAGTTTTGATCACTGACTTGGTTTTCAGTTTGTCTTTCAGTTTCAGTTTGACATTTGTGATTATCTTGAGGTTTTGTTTCAATTGTTTTGAGGGATGAAAAGAACAACAAATAGTAGGTGTAAAATGATAACAAGCACATCATGCTAACCCTATGAAAATTGGCTGAGAAGAGAAAACTTTTCCCGCGACCTAGGTACACACCCAATAGCTAATCAGAATATGACTATTGAGTCTCACACAATGGATTATCAACATCATATTAGCCAACTCCACCCACTATTGGGGGCATGATATGATGAGTAATCTTGGGGGAAAAACCAGCTATCCCCTTGCACATATATTATCCTCCTTTCAGAGGTGAGTTGACTAGCTTCTAACCTAAAGTTTTTAGTAAGGGTTTCATTTGGAAAGACCACATGACTGTCACATAAGCATGATTTAGATACAAAACCCAGTAGGATATTGAAATCATGTAGTCACACAAGCATGATTTAGACCATGAGGCCCTACAAGATGCTCAACATGAGACACTCCTCATAAATGAAGTAGTGCCACTGATTATTCTATATCTTGGGACTTTCACCCCATAAATATTTTATTATAGTGATTTGGATTCCTAGCTTTGGCCAAACTCACTTGGGTCATTCCCTCTCACTGATCCTTAGGGGCTTCTTGGGAGGCACGCCCTCTAAAGGTATCAACAAATCTCAAACTTTAATAAAATAAAATCTCAAGTTCTAGATTTTTGATTGTCTAAATGGACAAGAGCATACTCTCCTACTCTAGATTTTTTCCAAAAAACATGTAAGACAAAGTTCTTTCCCTTATAGAAATTGAAATGTTCCTAAAAAGTTTAATAAGACAAAACGTTTGTTTGTATCTCACAGGGCAACCTGCAAAACAAAGATATTAGTAGTTCGAGTTTATAATCTTTGGCAAGCGTATGTTTAATGATTGAATTCTTTGCCAAGAGAACCTTTCAAACCCGATAAAATTAGGCCAATCGCTTCAGTGAAAATTTAGAAAACTTGGTTTGAAATAACATATCAAAAATTTGTTTAGATCCAAGGATTCAATAAAAAGTTATACCCTTTGCACAGAGACCATTTTTTACTGTCACAGAAGAACAAGTAAAATGATAGTACTGCACTTTGTCATTCATAATTTTCAACCCAAATAACATTAGGAAACTCTCTTCAGTGAAAATACATAAAACTTTGTTTTAAACAATATATCAAAAATTGGTTTAGATCCAACAGTGAAATAAAACGTTATGCCCTCCGAACAAAGACCATTTTTGACTATCACAGAAGAACAAGCAAAAAGAAAGATTTTTATTTGCAAATTTAATACATGTTTATTAGTTATAAAGACCAAATATCAAATCTATTCAAGAAACATTAGAAATATTGTAGTTGTGGGTTTGAGCCCCACGGTGAGCGCCAGAAATGCGTGTGTGAAATTTGGGGAACCTGCAAGGGCGCAAACACTTCAATAAACCATTATTTGCATGGGTTAGTTAATCAAAAACAACAAAATGAAATCCATTTCAAGTCAGTGTATTGCCTCCTAGAAAGTGCGGGTATGGATTACTCTCAGATTGCTAAGCTATTCAGTGACTAGACTACACTCAAAAAAAGGATTTTTAAATGCATGCAACTAGGTGAATGCGAGATTGATAATTAAATGCAAGATTAATTGATTAATTAAAATGAGATTATCAAGCTAAATGATCAAAGATCTAAATGAAGCTAAGTTATATTATATGCAAGAAATTGAATCTAGATAAGAGAAATAAATCTAAGCTAATGAACTAGAAATCTAAATGATTCTAAGATTAAATGAAAGATAAATGAAAACTAAGTTGATTGATGAATTAACTATACGAAGCTTCTTCAAAATTTCCTTGATAACCTGCAACACAATATTAGCATAATAACAATGTAAAATTCTCTTATCCCAATTGAAGAATGAGAGCCTGAATTTAAAGGAAAATCAAGAGGGAGACCAAAGGTCAGGATTGATCTTTAATGAATGGTTGAGATCAATTTGAAGGAAGCACAATCCAGGTGAAATGATTTGATTGGACAATTTAATTCCATTTTGGAGAGATAAGATTGAGTTCAAATTAGCAACTCAGATTCTTTCCATTTTTCTTGAGTTTAGTCGATTTGTTTCCTTTTTTGAATTTTTTGTGCTCATAATTTCTAATTTATTACTGAACCACAAATCCTTATCAGCAAACCAAACCAAATCAATTCTCTACAATCATCAGAACAACAAACATAGGATCATGTTGACATCAATGACAACATATCCTAGCAGCAACAATATCAAAAAATATCCCTCTTTAGGATTTATGGCAACATATGAATGTGAAAAACAATCAATGCATAGGAATGAATCAACACCAAAAATATCCAACAAACTCCCCCTAAGATCATGCATACAAAGCTTCAAGAATAAGGCAGTTTTTCACATGCATCTCTCCCCGTTTGATAGAAATGCCAAAGATAGAATAAAACTCAGAACTCTGAACATTTGAACCACACACTAACTACTCCGGCTCAGTAGTAGCACCAACTCATCAAACCGAATAAAACATAAGGCTCTGAAATCCACTGGATTGATGCATCTCAATGCATCTAGTTCTCATCAGGAGGGGAAAAGACCCCTAACTTGTCTCTCAAATAGACAAATGTATCTGTAGGCAAAGTCTTAGTGAAAATATTTGCAATCTGATCCTTTGTAGATACATATTCAAATTTGACTTCTTCATCACTGACTTTCTATTGGCAATTGGAGGAATTGATTATGTGTTGCATTGATGTTTTGTCATTGATGGCAACACCATCTGTTTTGGTTGTTTATCGACTTCTGGTAGGTTCCACTAGAGTGCCTGGTTTATGATACTAACCCGATATGCTCTGGTATGTTTTGTCTTGTGGATTTTGTTTGGATCTGTCATTCATGCTATTAAAATGGGTATCACGATCAGTTGGTTTGGGATTTGGTGACTCAGGAGCTATCATTTATTCTAGTAAGCCTTTTGGTCACTGGTAAGAATTCTACCAATAGAGCTTTGTTGAAGATCTTTTGATGCACATGATAAGTGGTGTTGACATGACTTCTAGATGGCTTTTGGGATGCTGTTGGTTATCTTATTCATGTTCCTGTTGATTGGTGGTGTTGGATTTGGGTCCAGACCTAATGCTATCTTATTTGGCTAGGTTATGGGCCAGTTTATGTAACGTGTTGGTGGATGATCCTGATGTGTTTCTAGTTGGGTTTATTGATTAGATTATGTTATTTTGGTCTCAAACCGTCTTGGTTGATTATTAGATTGTAGGTTTCTCTTATGAATTTATTGTATTATCTCTTAGGTGGCCGACCTAATTGTTTAGGTCCCTGGTTGGTATAAATATGATGTAAGATCTCTTTGTAGATCATGGGATTATGGCTATGGGATTATCTATGTGCGAGTAAAGTTGTAATCATATGCAGAGGTTTTTGGTCCATCATAGGTGATCGAATTGGGTTGGTGAAAGAGGTTTAAGACCTTCACTACTAAGCTTAACCAAAAGTGTACTCAGGCATAAGAGATTCTATTCTTGTAGTTCATTCTTCTTCTGGATTGTAGTATGGATTTATTTTGTAGTCAGTGAGGCTCCTTTTGTTATGAGAAGTGCGTTCTAGGCTATTGGCCTTCATACATGTCCATGCCCCTCTTATTGTAATCACATACTTACTGCAAAAGTATTATTTGACTGTGGGTAGGCTTCCCACCATGGTTTTTCTCTTTACCAGGTTTTCCACATACAAATCTTGGTGTTATCATTTATGGATGGTTGGTAAATGTTGTGTGGTTTATATTTGTGCTTAACTGTTATATCATCTATTCTGGTTTTTGGTTTATGTATTTTGGTAATAAGGATTTAATGCTTAAAGCTCTATAATCTGTTGATAACTAATCCACCCCCCTCTCAGTTGTCATTCAGTTATCTGAAGTTGTCTAACACTTTCTCCCTCAAGAAATGATACTTTATTGATACATGCTTTGATTTTTAATGTAGTACCAGATTCTTGTAAATATTGATAGCAATTGAATTATCACAATATATAACCGTAGGTTCATCATAAATTACTCTAATATCCTTCAACATTTTCTTCATCCAAACTACTTGAGTATAGTTGCTAGCAACAACAATGTATTAAGCTTCAACAATAGATAGAGATACACCATCTTGCTTCTTACTAGACCATGAAATCAACTTATTTGCCGAAAATAAATCTCCATTGGTAGTGCTTTTCTGGTCATCAACATCACCTACCCAATCAACATTAGTATAGGCACATAGCAAAAAAATCATCATTCTTCGGATACCATAAACCATAGTCAACAATCCCCTTCAGGTATCTGAAAATTCTCTTCACAATAGTAAAATGAGTCTCTTTAGGATCAACTTTAAATCTAGGATAAAGAAAAACAACATGCATAATGCCTGGTCTAGTCTGAGTTAAGTACAACAATACACTAATACAATGTCTAATTAACTTTATGAGATTCATTATTCTTAGACAACTTGCATCCAATTACCATAGGAGTTCCAATAGGTTTAGCATCATCTAGCCTAAAATTCTTCAATAATTACTTCAGAGACTTAGATTGAGAAATGAAAATTCCTTTGTCAATTTGTGTAATTTGCAATCCTAAGAAGAATTTCATCTCACCTATCATAGACATCTCAAATTCCTTTTGTATATCATCAACAAACTTTATACTAAAGTCATCATCTCCTCCAAAAATGATACCATCAACAAAGACTTCAATGATCAGAATGTTATCATTATCAACCTTAAATTATAAATTACTATCAATAGTACCTTTATAGAGTCCCCACTTCAACAAATACTTATCTAATCTAGCATACCAAGCTCTAGGGGCTTGCTTAAGTCCATATAGTTCTTTCTTTAATTTTCATACCATATCTCCTTCATTTGATAATGAAAATCCATCTAGTTGCTCAATATAGGCTTCCTCTTCCAAATCATCATTCAAAAAGGATGACTTAATATCCATCTGATACACCTTGAAATTCTTGTAAGCAGAATATGCAACAACAATCTAACAGCTTCAATTCTAGATACTGAAGAAAAAGTCTCCTCAGAATCAACACCTTCCATCTGAGAACACCCTTTACATACCAATCTTGCTTTGTTTCTTACCACTTCACTAGCTTCATTCAGTTTATTCTAGAATGACCGTTTAGTACCAATTACATTCTTGTCTTTAGGTCTCTGAACAAGTTCCCAATTGTTATTTCTCTCAATCTGATTCGACTCTTCTTCCATTGTTTTTATTTAATTCTCATCTTTCTCAATATTTGAAATCCTTATCCTAGTCATCACATCTTTATTCTTATCACCAATAATCTGGTTTTTTGAATGATTCAATATTACATACCTCAAAGTCTTCTGATTGTCTAGCTCTTGAACTTTTTTAGTGGTAACAACAACATCAGGATTACTTGTATCTACCAGGTCATTTTGCTTTAAGATCTCAGTCTGCACAAGCTTGGAAAGGACATCTTCTTCATAAAACTCATATCTGCATGCTCTGATCTTCTTTCCAAGACATTCATCAACCTTCACATTTTCACTCTCTACTATCTTTCTTAGTCTCTTGTTGTAACATCGGCAGGCCTTGCTCTTAGTAGAATAACCCAAGAAAATTACTTCATCACATCTTACATCAAACTTTCCTATATCCCCATCTCTCTTGATATAGCATTTACTTCCAAAAATTCTGAAATATCAAATTGTAGGAACATGACCAAACCATAACTCATAAGGAGTCTTACCAAAATCACCTTTTATATGCACCCAGTTGAATGTGTAAATAGCAGTGCTAACAACTTCTCTCCAAAAAGTTTGTGCAACATTTCCTTCTATCAGCATAGTCTTGGAAGCATCCAAAATGGTTCTGTTCTTCCTTTCAACAACTCCATTCTGCTGAGGGGTTCTAGGAGTAGATAATTGTCTTCTAATTCGATTCCTTTCACAAAATGTATCAAACTCTCCTGATGTAAATTCTGCACCTTTGTCAAATCTCAAGCATTTCAACTTCAACCCTACCTTTTTCTCCAAATTAGCTTTTAATATATTGAATTTCTCCAATGCTTCTGATTTCTCCCTTAGAAAGGTAACCCACATCATCCTATAATAATCATCAATCAACAACATGAAATATTTGTCACCCTGCATGCTTCTTACTCTTGAAGCACCACATAAGTTAGTATGCACTAGATATAACAATCCATTAGATGAATACAACTTACTCTTGAATGTAGTTCTTGTTAGCTTTCCCAACTAACATTCTTTACATACCAGATTAGATGGCTTCACAATCTTAGGTAAATCTCTAATAGCTTTAGTAGAACTTATCCTTATCATGCAGTCAAAATTAACATGACACATCCTTCTATGCCACAACCAAATTTCATCAATCTGAGCAATCAAATTACTTTTCTCACCAACATTCAAATGAAATATAATACCTTTAGTATGCGGTCTCTATACTGGAGGCATTTAGGATCTTGTTGATGGACTTGAAAAGCATTGAGAGGGGGGGTGAATCAGTGACACCAAATAAAACACTACTTCAAACACTAACCGGTAGATGAACTTAACCAAGAATTTAAACAAAATACATGCTATCCAAAATAATATAACAACATCCACAAAAATTAAAGCATCCACCATAACACAAGTGTTTATATGTGGAAAACCCAAATAGGTAAAAACCATGGTGAGATGGAACTCACAAGTTAACTATCTGCAGTAATAGATAACTGACCGATTAAGGTCTACAAAGTGCTCTGCTAGGAGCGAATCTTGTTAGAGATCCCAAAGATTGATTAGAAGCTTATACCCTGTTAAGAGTACTACCCTGTTAGAAGTAACCTCGTTGGAGGATTTGAGAATCCAAGCTAATGGATCACCTTTTTAGAGGATTTGTACAATGAAGCTTGTTAGAGCTTATTTGGTTAGGGATTGATTCTGTTGTAATGATTAGAAAACAACAAGAATGGTATGATCTATTCTGAGTAGCACAATACTTGCTTGATTAGATCCTTCTAAGTACATTCAACACTTCTCTTCATCTAAACACTTATCGCTCTTCAACAAAAGCTTTCACTCTTGATGCATATCAGTATTCACATAAAATCATAACATACTCATTCTCTATATATATTTCAAATAATTCACTATGATGTCTTAAAATAGATATTCAAATCTTATGTCAGCCTAAAGGAAATCAAAACACAATTTCCTAGGTGCATTGTATCTAGACAAGTGATCAAAACTCATCACAAAAATAACCGCCAAGAAGTCGGTGCTGGTAACTCATCACAAAATCAAATACCGGTTAGAACAGTCAATATCGGTTGGAACAAAACATGTGAAACGTTGTCATGGAATCTTTCACTTGATCTCCATCTTCATCTTCATTTTGATGCCGACTTAGTGTAGCCACAGGTTGTCTCTTATGCACATACTAGTTGATAGAAAGTACTGATTAGAGATAAACCTTAAACATACTGGTTGACAGTGTAAACCAATTGAAGTTACACCGGTAGTCAATGTAATTATATGTGTGTGTAAGAGTGTTTCATCAATGCCAACAAGTGATGAATACATTACAATCATCATCAAGCCAACACTTGCATTTACCATTCTTGAATTGCAAATCATATTCTTTGTCAACCATCTGTCCAACACTCAAAATATTATTCTTCAAACATCCAACATACAAGACATGATCAATATTACGCGTACCATTAAAGGATATTGAACCTCTACCATGAACCACACAAGCTTTATCATCTCCAAAGATCACTATACCACCATCATACCTCTTCATACTCACAAATTTACTTTTATCACATGTCATATGATGTGAACAATCGTTGTCAATTACCCATTCATCTTTCTTTTTAATCTTAGCAGCCAAAGCTTTCTCCTCAACAATGCAGCTTGTAGGATTGACTGGTAACAGATCATATTCCTTGATGAAAATAAATACAAATTCATCTTCTAAATTCCCATTCTCTGATTCTTCATTTGTCACACTTTCATCAGCAACATAATAACACCTCTTTTGATATTTGAACTTTCAATTAGGCTTATAGGGCTTATCATTCTTTTCATGCTTCTCATATCTATTATACTTATTAGATCTATCATGCCTTTCAAATTTATCATGCTTATCATATCTAGAAATAATTTCAAGGCACCTAGAAGCAAAATGTCCTATCTTATTACAAGAGAAACATTTAAAAGGTAACTTTCCATCATACTTACTAGCTCCCTTAGGAAATCTTCTAGCAATAAGGGCTTCAAGCTCATTCAGCTCTCTTTCTTTCTATTCCATCTCCCTCTTTTCTCTTTCATATCTGGATATCCAACATGAACTTTCTCACAGATCATACTTCTGCTTCTCGGATATAGAAGCTTTGAATACAGTCTTAGATTTACCATGTGATTCTCCAAATTCACTCAGCTCAAATGCAACAAGATTTCCAACCAACATGTCTCTGGTCATAGTAGTCACACTCCGGATTTCATCAATAGCTACTACTTTATGCTTGTAAATCTCATCTTCTTCAAGAGATCCATTGGTACATCTGATGTTCATGACAAGCCCATTAAACTTAGCCATAAAGGATGTTATATTTCCATCTTCTCCCATCTTTAATGCCTCATACTTTCCTTTCAATTTCTGCAACATAGCTACTTTAACCTGTGCATCTCCTTCATACAGGGTTTCTAACTTCTTCCAAATATCATGTGTAGCATTCAAACCCATCACATTAGTTATCTTAGAATCGGTCAAGGCACTCATCAATGCTTCCTTAGCTCTTCTATTATGTTCAACATCCTTGATCTCAACAACAGTAACTGGTCCATTCTAAGGAACATTGTAGACATTCTTTGTAATCTTCCAATACTCATCTCCAAGAAACTTTAGGTGAACTTCCATCCAGTACTTCCATACAATGTAATTGCTTCCATCAAATCTAGGACTCTCCTTCTTGAACACATAAGTTTATATCCTATATCTCCTCAAGCAGTCAAGTTTCTACCAGAGGATCTAGCTCTGATACCAATTGTTGACAACAACAAAGAAGGAAAACTGAGAGGGGGGGTGGTGAATCAGTTTTCATTGGATTGAAAAAATTTAGCATAATCTCTAATCTAATCAACTGCAACAAGAGTAAAGATAAAGAAAACAACAACAACACACATAACACCAAGATTTTTGACGTAAAAAAACCCAGTTAAGAGAAAAACCACGGTGGGAACCTACCCACAATAAGATAATATTTTGTAGTAGTATGTGTAAATATTACAATGGGGAATGCACATGCATTCAGGCACACTACTTAGAGCTCATCGATCAAAATATAATAACCCAAAATGCTCCAACTCTCAAGGAAGGTTCACTACCTTACAATAATATTTGGACTACAATCTGGATTACATGAACTGTAAAGATAGCATCTACTTATGCCTGATGACAGTTCTAGTTAAGCTCATTTGTCTTCTCTACAACAATCTTTGCTCAATTCATCATACCAAAGGATAAATTCTCTTATGCACACATACACGACTATCTGATAATGCAGACACATCCTTTACACCCAAAATACATGAATATAACAACTATTTATATAAATCATCAACCTTTACTACAAGGTCGGCCAAACCCTCTACCCTTAATAACAAAATTACATAACATGATTCATAAATAAACCACCAAACCAATACAATGAAATAGACGACATATCATGGACGTAAACCAAATATTCAAAAATGCATCACCACTAGAAATCTCTTGAAGATCAACCGCAACACACTACACCACCAAAAATACTGCATAACATGAAGAATATCACTGGATCAACAAAATCACTAATACCACTCACAATGATCAATGTAGACAACCAAAACAAATAGGACATGATTGAAAAACACCAAAAAGCACATTATAATCATCCACAATAGTTGCACCAATACCACTTATTCAAATCTTCATCGATCAGCACAATAACACTCAAGAACACTCAACAACAACAATTCAGACTAGAAAGATAACTTGTAGAGCACCAAATCATGAACGATCTAAACTAAAGATACAAATGAGCATGCCAAATACTCTCCTAAATCCACAAATCAATAGCTAATCATACCGAACCACAATGGATCAAATACCAAACTCTCTCAACTGCATAACACAGAAGAACAATCTTCATACCAGAATCCACAACTCGATCAAATCACCACATAGCATCATGGAATCAATGAATAATGAAGTAGAGATACTAGAGATACTTCATTACTGAATCACAAATCCCTATCAACAAACCAAACCAAATCAATTCTCTGTAATCATCGGAACACCAAACATAGGAATATGTTGACATCAATGACAACAATATATCCTAGCAACAACAATATCCAACACTTATTTCTCACCCAAAACAACAGTTGGATATAAGAACAATCCTAACTATGTTTTCATGCACTTAATTTTGCATTGGTCCTAGAGGGCGAGCTATTTGAATAGGAACCTATCAAACAATAACATATGTGACTTCAAGTCTCCACTAGTGAAACACAAAATGTAGATCATACTTCAAACATCAAGAGCACATATTATATTAAATGCCACTCTATTTTTTATTGCAATGCAAATATTATGAATTGGAACATCTTCTAAATTGTAAATATTGAGGGAATCCAATTTTCTCATATTCAAATTATATTTGGATCCTTCAATCCTATGCTATAACCCATATTTTTTTCTACTAAATAAAACTCATAATTTGATACTACAATTATGGTTCTTGACCAAATAAAAAAGTAGGCACTTCTCCCACTAAGGACTTGATTTTATTATTATTTTCAAATGACTGCTACAAATTCATATTGAGAACTAATGAGAATGAAATCATAATTTGTCACTTCTTTGTTTCACATGAGCTCAAACTATGAGAGTTTCTAATTTGCAATATACAAAATATACAAATTTGAGGATTGCTCCATTTTGCCATTAGGTATACAAGGAATAATATTAAGATAGGGACGCTTTAGAGGTATATCTACCATACAGCATAACCCAAATAAAGAGATGAAAGAAGACGTCGGTTTCATCTCAAACTAAGCTACTTCATAAATTGGCAAGCTATTTATACTTCAAGAGGCAAGGGTTCAACTTACTGGCGAGACATATTTGTATGGCTTATCATCTTCTTGATTCTAAAAAGGCAAGAGAAAAATTGCTAGGCTACAATCCATGCCAAGGATGCATTAATAAGATTCTAAATCCATTAGAGGTTGAGTGTTTACATCCCAAGCTCCACCAAACTATAGCTGTTAACAAGTCAGCCATATTATGGGTGCTATATTAATCATATGATGAAGTCAGTTTCATTCATAGAGTAGCTGAATGAAATATCACATTAGTATTTTCTAATGCTAAGCACAAATGATGACATAAATAATAAGATATAAGAGCATTATAACAGTTTGCAACCCAGTTATTGCTAGTGTAAAAGGCTAAGGCTTCTTGACATATGAAAGTGTCATAATCAATTCCAAGCTCAAGTCTAATTGTCATCAATTTAGTTTTACTTATTGAAGAGCATGTATTACTTTACCAGTAATACTAAAATCTTTACAAATTTTCAAAAAAATTGTCTCAAATACATCGATAACTCATTTCATAGACAACAGAGCTTATAAAAAAGTAGAATATAAGAAATATAAGATAAAGAGGATCAACCTAGAGAAAATAACCAATGTGTTCTACCCAATTTCTACATAAGATTTAGAACGTTCTTTGGAAGATTTGACTCAAAGTACAGCTAGATCTACATCCATAAGTTCCATTTGTCTGGCAAGGTAGTGGTGCAAGATTGAACAACATTCAAATTATTATTTCAACCTATAGTGTTCTCAAATTAGGAATGATATCTTGGGTTTAGTAGCCGAGCTTCCTCCATTAATATTTCTAATAATGTCAATGTTATAACTGCAAACTAGAATTGCTGGCGGACTCTAATATAAACAAGAAATAAATTATGTTTTTCTTAATGAACATTTGTGAAAACTAATTATATTTCCACACTCCAAAAGAACCAGAAATTGCTTTGAGATGAATATGCACAATTCAGATATTGATCCAAGAGGATTTGGACTACATATACAACCTGCTTTAAACATACAGCTTAAATTTTGCACCTGGTAGAAGGCATTGAAACTGAATTTTTTTAAGAGAAGCGAGCTATTTTCAAATTTTGCCAAGGCCAGGGAATTTTTTATTTAGCCACTTGAGCATGTCCCCCAAAAATGAGTGTTAATCCCCCCATTTTTCCCTCCTCAAAAGAAAAGAAAAACCACCCTTAAGGAAATTTGACAAGTGTAGAGATTGAGTTCACCATCTCTAGTAGCATTCAGCCATGATAGCCTTTCATGCAATTGAGAAGACATTGAGCAGACACGTGAGGAACTTTCCTTCTCTTTGTTTTTTATTTATTTTTCTACCTTTATTCGAGGCTTTTGAACAATAATAAAACTTTCTTTATCATTCATTGGTTTCTCTTGCTTTTATTTTATTTTTTTCATTTCATTTTTCTGAAGTGATTTTAACCCCCTCAAAAATGTTAGCACAACAACAATAATAAAATATATTAATATTATTTTATTTTCTCATTATTATGGTAAAAAATAAAGAATAATGTTATTTTACATTTTTGTGCCAATTCTCATTTAGTTTGCATTCATTTTGACAAAATGCAAGAATACAATACGTATCACACTAGTAGCATGGTCATTTGCTAGTTTTAGCTCACCCTAATCCTAACATAGGCTCCTTGATTATTTAATTTATCTAGACTCATATAAGAAACTTTTTATCCACATAGATATTAAAAAAAGTTCATAAAATAATACAATTATTTAATCTAGGAACCCATAGTTTCTAGTCTTATATACACACATGCAACCTAGCTACATGACTCTAAGTGAGTGTGTGTATTGATTCCATCATGACATGTTAACTCCATCGGCTAGAACATTTTTTCAAATGATACTCTCTCTCCAACTTAACATAATATTGTCATTTCTTAAATATTACACTTTTATATATAGTTGACAAAACAATAACTATTCAAAAATACTTAATAAAATCAAGTTATCTAGGTACTTGATTTCATTTAATCAAGTTGCACAATAATCTAGTGATTAAGCTAGGCTAATTTAATGGGATGTGACACATACTCTATGCTAACTTAAAACAACAAAATGAGGCTAAAAAAAACCATTTACTGGGTTTTTGAAATAATTTCTCTTCTTACTTAGCTTGTTACATCTCCCATTCTTTTGGACTAATGGCAAAAGGATGAGTGTAGATCACTTGTAAATTGCCCTTCTCACAAACCAAGAATTGTGAAGTTTTCTTGTTTGTCAATGACATTTTCGGAAGATGGGAAATGGTCATATTATTGTTATTTTTTGCCCATTCTCATTTTTTGAGATGAATATGATAGAAAGAATTTGGCAATTCTCGTGCTAACTGAGATGTTGAATTGGGCATCTTTTTGATGGTGCTGAGTTTGTACAATTATAACTTTATTACCCCTTCTCCGCATCTTTTTCTTTTGCGTATCTTGTGTCTTCGAATGCATCTGATGATTCAGGGATGAATTCCATTTGTTGTTTCTCATGATCTCCCATTTTGTGAAATGGATCTTCAATTTTGATTGATGCACAAGAATCTTCCAATTCATCCCAGAATTGGACTTCCTTAATCTCTTCTTCTCTTTCTTCTCCTTTTGAAGGATCTTTTGGTTGAGATTCCCCCAACACCAATGAATGGAATAATCAAGGAGCATCAAAAGATTAAGTAAATATTCCTTGAGATTCATTGCCTAAAGAGTATTTCAGGAGCATATTCTTGTGAGGGAATATTTTGTTAAAAAAGAATATATTCAATACTAATGTCAAGATTATGTTAGCAAGTTATGAAGGAATTTTTTCCCGCTCACAAATGAAGTTTACAAATTTGTAGTTCAACTTTGAAGACTCATAACTTGGGCTAATGACCCCCTTTTTTCAAGATTTTTTTCATGTGGGATTATTTTTTGTTCTATAAATAGTGATGTAGATAGTTTCTTTTTAAACCATAAGTTTTCCATAATTTTAATTTGGCATAAGTGTATCTAAATTATTCTCATTTTGGGAACTTTCAGGGCTCTATTTAAGCTCATATAACCTCCTTTTCATGTGCAATTTTTTTCTAAAATGCATAATTTTTCATGTACTTTATAATAGTGCTATCATTTGATAGTCATTAGGATATAAATATTATTTTTAGCATATAGCTTCATTTTGACAATTTTAATACAATGAGATAAAAAGACCACTTAGCTTATTTCTTGCAAGTGGCAATTGTAACCATACTAATTATAAAGTGCCAAATAATATTTTCCAGGGGGGTTCTTTGATTGAATAATTTGGAGGGGTTGTGTTGTGTGATTATGCTTTGAGTTCAATCTTGTGCTCTCAAATTTTAGTCATGGTTTATCCTAGGTTTTCTCTTTTAAATCTACATAACTATGTGACATGCAAAACACATGATCAGAGTGCACTAATGGGAAAATGATTAAATCACTACATTGATCTGGATCTATTGTAAAACCGATATATTGTAAAGAAAAAGTGGATTTTCTCCTTAAAATTACTATGGCTCATGAAAAAATAGGTAAATTTATTTGACCTCAGCTTTTACATTGATAAGTGTAAAATAGTTAAGGAGGCTTGGGATAAAATTTCTCATTTGTATGGTCAAACTAATGAGATTAGGGGATACAAAATTGATAATAATCTCACTAATCTAGATCCAAAATATTTTGACACTATCTAAGAGTATGTAAAGATTTAGTAAATCAAGAACACAAATCAAAGATTGTGGTATTAATAAGAAGGATACATAATTGGTATTCAATTAGTTAAACAAGCTTCCTTTAGAATATGTACCTCTTATATTTGTAGACACATAAAAGTGTCCTCATGATAATCTTAATTCCTCTATTAATTAAATAGATATTTTTATTGATTTAATTAATTCATTAATTTAAATTATTAAACTCTTTTTATTCCCTTGCATAGATCTATTCTCCTTTAATCTCCATTGTTTCATAAATCCATTTAAATCCATTCTCCCTTCATAAAATCACTTCATTTATTACCTTCATCCTCACCAATCACATCTACCCCAAAATATGGGGGATAAATAACACTTATCTCTCAATCCCACTCTTTTATCCCGCATCCTTCCTTAAATTTGGATCCACAGATGAAGACACCTATAAATCCATGCCCCCTTTTCCTTTTAAGTCTCTCTCTCACTTCTTGAAATTTGGATGTCGTAATTTCATTTTAAAAGATTTTTGTATACTTTAAGTTTGTTGAGAAATCATTAATTTGAATCAATCAACCATCTCCATTCTCCATTGCCTCTTCTGCATAGTTATAGTTTTGAGACTCATTGGTATACTATGAGAAGTTTCTATTATAAACCATCATTTTATTCTTTTACATAGATGTGATGCTTGAAAAAAGTTGAACACCATGGGTTTTCTCAATTTATCCAAGTCACAAGATTTGGTGGTAGGTCATGGGATATGATCTAGTAAGAAACATATGCAATCAAAGGAAAAAACCACACAAAGATAGAGCACATTATTCTTCTCCTACACAAGGAGACTATTCATCCTCTTTTAATAGGGGAAATTCATAGAATAAGGAGAGATCAACTTGTTCATATTGTGAGAAATTTTCTAATGAAGAATACAATCAATGAGTTGACAAAAATTATAAGAAAAAATCACATAAATTTTCCATATTCCTACAATTAAGAAGCATCTCATTTCACTTCTTCAAAAGGAAGGAAAGGGAAAGGACAAGGACTCGTTGCAGCCACAAAATCTTCACAGTGATAGATACTTGACTTAGGTGGTATATATCACATGGATTTTGATAGAGGATAATTTTCTCTTTGGAAGCCTTGTATAGTACCATGTCATATTCTTATAGGTGATTACACTTGGGTGGAAGTTGTAGGAAAGGTTTATTTTACATGGATAATGGATCATTGAGAATTTTATTTATGTTCTTGACTTGTGTGCCAACCTTATTTAAATCTTCTAAATAGATCATCTTAAGAATGGTAATATAGTTGATTTTTATCCTAATGTAGTTGTGATCAAAGATCTTAAAGATGATCCCTTGGTTGTAGTGGGAAAGTCCAATCATGATACTCAATTATATCCATTCTCTAACTTTTTGCCATGATATCCTATAAACTTACTCTCTCATTTAGATTTGATGAGTAAGCTATAGCATGAGTGGTTTGACCATATCAACCACCTTTATCTTCAATAGCATAGCTCACAAGATACGGTCACAGATATCCCTCAAATCAAATTTTTAGACGGTGTGTATACAATTTGTGTTATGGGTAGGAATCCAATAGAGATATTTGATAAAGGGGGAGCCTTGGAGGGATTAAAAGGTCTTTCAATTGGTTCATAGTGATCTAGTGGGTCCATATTTAATTTTTTCTATTAGTAAGGAATCACTGTATCGTCACCTTAATTGATTACTATTAAAGAGGCACTTGGGTTCAGTTTCTTCATCATAAGAATGAATTCTTTAATAAGTTTCAATAACCCAAGGATCATACTAAAAAGCAACTTGGAAAGTATGTCAATATTAAATTACATACTAAAAATGGTTGATAATATGTAAACCATCATCTTGTTTAATTTTATACTCTTGAAGGGATAGATATTCAACATTTAGTTACATACACACCATAGTAGATTGGTTTTGTCAAAAGGAAGAACATGAACCTCAATAAAATAGCTAGCTACATGATTTATGCTCGTTCTCTTGGTCCATAATATGGGTTGAAGACATTAATTATTCCACACACATTCAAAATTGAGTTACCCACAAGGAAATTAAAGGTATGGGTCCTTTTGAATCTTGGTATGATAGCAGACCAATTGTGATGTATTTTTTGAGTTTTTGTCTGGGTAAACGCACAAAGTTGGGTCCCAATCCTGCGGATTGGAAAAAGAGCCCGCTAGAAATGGGTGCCCAATTTTTATAAATCTGGCACTTTTTTTGCTTTGGGTTCTCGAGCCATTCAAAAACGGGTGCCCGAAGCTAAACAAGTGCCCATTTTTGAAATGTATTTATTTATTTTTTTTAAACCATTTTCCATCATTTTCACTATTTCAGAAATGGGTAGACATTTTAGAGGAGCACGAGTACCCATTTTTTTCACCCTAGCTAACCCCCTAGACCATTTTTTACCTCCTTCCAGGTATTTAGTTTTATTTTTTATATTTTTTTTTATTATTTTTCATTAAAAACAAATGTTAATTTATTGTTATTTTTTAATTTTAGTGTTTTAAAGTTTGAAAAACCTTTTTTCTTTTATTTTATTTCATGTTTAAAATAGTTTTCAGTTTTTAAGTATTGCAAAAACCATGAATAGTAAAAATCGTAGGAAAAAAACAAAAAACATGAATAGTAAAAACTGTAGGAGAAAAACAAAAAAAAAAATGTAAACGAACGATAAACATTAGACACAAAAAACAGACAATAAATGCTGAACATAAAAATGAACACTAAACCCTAGATAGCAAAAAAATGAACAATAAACCCTAGAAAATAAATGAACAACAAACCCTAAAAAATTAACAAACAATAAACCCCCCTTCTCTCTCTCACACACGTACATGCTACCATCTCTATCATTACGCTCTCTCTCTCTCTCTCTCTCTCTCTCTCTCTCTCTCTCTCTCACACACACACACACACACACATTACCCCCTCTCTCTCTCTCTCACACACACACACACACATTACCCCCCTCTCTTTCTTTCACACCTTACCCTCTCTATATCATTACCTACTCTCTATCTCTCAAATTATCTATTCTCTCTCTAACTTGTTGTATCTCAAATTACCTACTCTCCTTCTCTTTCTCTCTCTATTTTAATCATGCATAAAAATCTGAATGTTTAAATTTATATTTCTAAATGTTGTATTTAATTATAGGATTCTTTTGCAAAAGTCAGATGTTTAATTTATGTTTAAATTGAACTTTAAAATGATAATGAATATGAATGTGTTTTGTTGTGTGTGTGAAAAATAGGGTTCTTAAATTTGATAATACTCTAACTATCACTATTAATCCTCACTACTTCCTAACTTAGCCCAATCTCTAAAGATATACTATATATTTACAAACATGATAACATGTCCTTTTTCTTTTTTTTTTCTCTTTTCTTTATCCTTTTATCTTCCTCTAATAATCAATGCCCCCTTTTTATAGTAAATACCCCCCTAATAAGAGAGATAAAATGAGAATACAAAACTCCCCATAAAGAAGTAGGTCACGTGCTAATGATGAAAGATTGAAGAAAAAACATGATCCATTACTTGCAAACAATATTTTTTTTCCTTTAGGAAGAAATAAATACATTGGTAGGAAATGTCATTATAATAAGTTGGGTAAATACAAAATTTAAATCTAAATAGACTTTTGTCTCTAAAAACTTCGCAAATATTCACATGTTGGAACAAAATGATTATAAAGAATCTTGTGAGGATCGAAGTAGAATGAGTGCCAAAGATAATATGATGGGTTGCCAATGATGGCATAGCTATCATGAAAGAGGATATCAATATCCTCAAAATAATATTTAACATATGTAATTATAAACTCCTCAAACAAGGATAATATATTCAAAAGATATGAATCCCAAGTGGTCATGTTTGGAAGGTGATTAATGCCATGCTAGACTAAATAAATTGGGTAACGGAATTGGTGATAATAATAAAAATTAAAGATGGATATTAGGTCTTGATAGGATGAGTACTTCAAGAATGAGACAAGCCTCTAAATTGTCAAAACATGCAAGACCTATGATATAAGAAATTTCCTCTTAAGTATCATCATCGAAGGATATGTGATCTTCATCAACAAAGGGAATGAAACAATCTACAATAGGATCCTTTAGGAATGGAGAGATATGAGGGTCTCCATGGATCTCCTAAAGTCTATTCCAAAGTGTGTGGGGGAAATCAATATCCAATGCAATACACATAGAATCATGATCTTGATACTAGATCAAATCACTCCTACATGGTCAATGATGTTACACCATGATTATATAATTTATAGTGTTTATAGTTTAGGTATGAGTCCATAAATAAAAGGAAAATGATTACACCACCTAAAAATTATCAAGATATCATTTTACAAAAGAATCATAGTTATCCCTTTCTAATTTTACCACAAAAGGATGAATAGAGAAACCTATGATACCTCGTCAAATAAAAAATTAAAAGATCAATAAAATCAATACATATAAAACATATCAAACAAATTCATCTCATGTAAGACGGTCATTTTCAAGTGCCAAGATGTCCAAGTAAATGACTAGAATGTGAAATCACAAAAAATAAAATATAAAATACAAGGGAATATTCTAGAAAATAATTGAGTGATCTATGAATTATGAACCACCTTTTCAATGCCACATGAAGCATGAAAAAATATGCTCTCTATCAAAAGTTACGAGGCTTTAAATTTACATAGCTTGATTTAAGTTAAGAGGACAATAAATCATACTAGTGGCAGATTTAATAAAAATAAGAATCAAATCTATATCAATATTGGAATCACATTTTGTGGGTTGAGACTTTGAACAAGAAAATACCAATATAAAATTGAATATAAAAAAAATGGAGTTTTTTTTTTTTTTAACTCCTCCAAGAGTAGAGAACCTACTATTTATTCAAGCTTCAACTTAGTGTAGTACTACTAGTTGTGATCACTAAATCATCCAATGATTCTAGCAAAGAGCACAACAAAGTAGTACATGTATTGACAAGTTCATAGATATAACTTATGACTTTAATGAAATTAGTTAATTTAACCAAAGGAGAGTAGTTGAATCGAATCCTATCAAGTTGAAAATATAAAGTGGTAGCCTAATTGACGATAATGGTTAAATATTGCAAGGGTACTAAATTGTAATTCCATGGAAGTTACCTTCATTATCTAAATCAGTGGAGTCATTTATTCATTATCTATTCTCTCTCTCTCTCTCTCATGATTATTTTTATGATTTTGATGGAACTTATACTAATGCATCTTTAGATGTTAAAAAGTATTGTTTGAGTTGTATGGGCATTATGATGTTTTATTTTGTAGAATATTTCTTATACTTTGATTTAAGTGGATAATATTTCTTAAATGATGCTTATTATTAAAATAGACTCACCTATTAATAATATTATAAATCCATGTGAGTTTCCTTTTTTTTATATTTAAGTTGCTAAATTGTATTTAATTATATGTTTTTTTGGAAGGTGAAATGTAAATTAAATAGTTTGTAATTGTAAATTTTCATGTTTGTAATTGTAATTGTAAATTTTCATGTTTGTATATATATGCAGATTATTTTCAAAGAATGGATGAGTTGAGATAGATGAGCTATTAGGTCTAGCACCACCTCCACCTCCACCTCCACCCAATCAGTTGAGGCAGACAATTAGGACAAATATTAATTCTTTGATTAGAGATATCCATACTATTAGACGTGAGCCTCATCCACCTCCACAATTTTTATGCCTTGCAAATAGTATGCAAGGGATTGTACAGTCTATACAGGCTTTAGATAGCGAGCTAGATAGCTATCGTAGTTGGCGGGAGGGATTGCGTGCATTTTACGCTGATGGCCTAACATACAAACAAGTCAATAAATTAAAAATAATAAAAATGGATTTGAAACAATAATTTGTGAACCCTAAGACAGGTGAAGAGATAGATCCAAAGAATCCATGGATCTCAATTAGATGGTGTAGGCACCCAGGAATAGCTAGACACTTTTGGGAGTGGTGACCATCCACCACACTCCAATCATGAGGTCCCGATGTATTTTTTGAAGAAATTATGGCCTGAATTTGAATTGGAAAAAAGCCCAATTACTTTGATATTAGATCATTTTAGGGGGTCGGGAGAGGCATGCCCTAGGATAGGCCGAGAGCAAAATTGAGCGATAGGGTTAGAAACTCTGTGCGTGATGATCCATTGGTTCCTCTTCCATCACCAGTTGTTCTAGCACCTATCCATCATCAAGTAGTGGATTCTTCTCTAGGTTCATTGAGTGCCTTGTCAGGCAATTTGGTACAGCAGTTGCGCGAGGTGAGGGTTGCCCCCAGCTTAGCACATGTTTGCACGAGCTATGGGGATGTATGTGTCGGTCCATAGAGTGAGGCTGCCCCTAGAGGAGATGGTGATTTTGATGATGTTGATGTTGCCCATGGTGGTTATGATGATGTCGAGGAGGTTGTACATGCTGATGTCATCTCTTGATATGTTGATCTCCTGTGGGCATATGATGATTAACCTATAGAGGTACAAATTTATTTATATAATTTACAATGCAATATTAAATTCCTTATATATACACATATGAACCATAACATGAGTCATTTTTTTTCTGAAGAGGATGGATCATACCACGTCATTGAGGAATCAACATCATGTTACCTCAATACCTAGAGATGTTAGTGCTCCATTTACAGTATGCACTTTCATCTACATACATTGTATTGATATGTACATTTAAAATAAACAATAAATTTTTTAATGTAATGATGTGTATGATGTGTTTTTTAATTTTTTAGGGTGCTCCGTGTAGCATTGAGGTGGGTAGTTCTTCACATGACCCATGGACCACTGAGGCTTAGGCTCATATACCACTAGTATGTTTTTTATCCATTAATTTGAAGTGTTTATATTGTTACTAATTTATTTACAACTTTGATTCATGTTCGTTATCTTTTGCAATTGTAGGCTTCTAGATTGTTTGATGGTGCATCACATGTATGCCTTCGCCCATCAATTACTTTGCCTACATCACATGTATTCTTTTCTATGATAATATTGTAGTCTATATATATACTTTATAATTTATGTATATATACAAGTTTGATTCATGCTTTATATATGTTGTTCAGGCCAATACCACTACTAGTATTGGTATGGCTATGGGATTGAGCCAGATGCAACCATCGACATTGTCATTTGCAGTGATGATTAGAAAAATAATTTCTAATTTGTTTATACTATGTACCTGACTTTTATAGGGATTATCAAAATTGATGTACAATGTTTTTTTTGCAAGACTTGACTACAACCACTTTTCTTGTATAGGAGGGTGGAGACACTAATACTGCACAGGAGGGTGGAGTCATTGATACTGTACAAGAGGGTGGAGACATTGATATTGCACACTCACAAGATGGTGCATCTTAGGACGACGTGCAACAGGATGATTCATCTCAGTCACCTTCACGTGGAGTGAAGAGGACTACGGATGAGATGCACACGAGTTCTTAGATTATATATTTTAGATCATGTCATGTTATTGTATTATGAAATTTGTATGATGACACTTGTTATGTTATCTTGGGACTTGTTATTATGTGATTATATATAGGACTTGTTGTTATGTGATTATATATAGGACTTTTTATCATGTCATTTCGTTGCTATTATGATATTAGGTCGTGTTATGTGATTGTATATAGGACTTTTTATTTATGACTTATTATGTGATCTATTTATGACTTTATATTTTAACATTGTGATTGATCATCTTATAGTGCAACAATTTATAATTCAATAAAATAATTATCCCAATTTACAATAACATCCTATTCTTAAAATAATAATAAAATCAAGAACTTACAATTAATCTATGAAGAGATTACGATAAAATAAATATATCATAAAAAAATTAGAATTCAATTGTAACACTATTACAATGTGCACAAAATAACATTAAGAAGAAGATAACTAATACAATGTTGTTTATGAAACCAAAATTGTATCAAATGTAGACAAATACAATGTTAAAGGGACAAAGAAAAACAATTATCATGATTAAATATAAAAGAGTTCACACAAGTAACACAAACTTACATGCATATAAATTTGATATGAAAATTATAAAAGAATTATTAATTATAAATTAATCTCATAGAGGAATCCAATAGATTGATGGAACTAAGGCTAACCAAATTATTAGGAAGGTTTGAAGAACATTTTTCAATGATTTGCTAAGCTTTGTAAATTTCCTAGCCCTTGATGTTTGAGTGATACAAAATTAGATGTCATAGACATTTGATTGGAAGTAGACATAGATTCTTTCTTGTCAATTTCTTTTTGATATGCATAATTCTTTAGACATTTTGAAGGGTTGGAATAAGTAAAGGAAGCCTTGCTATATGGAATAATTACATTGAAAGAAGGTAGGTGAACATTGTGACCTCCTTTTCCATAATATAATTCATTTATATAGCTCTAACAAAGCCATTGGGCAATGAGTGTAACAACCTCGAATGCAAAATGTGTAATAGAGTAAGAGCTACAAACATAGTATCCACTTTCCTCTTAAGCTGACCACACTACTTTACTAGTGTATTGAAGGTTTATAAGTGCGGATAATAGTGGTATGAAAAGCATGGATAGAATGGAGGATGGCTAAAGAGAGTGAGAGATAGGAGGCAATAGAATGGTAGTAAAATAAAAAATCACACTATAAATATAGATTTGTCATGCAATCATAAATATAGAGTTGTCATATTTTAGACATAATTCTATCTTTGAACTTACAATTAATCTATGAAGAGATTACGATAAAATAAATATATCATAAAAAATTAGAATTCAATTGTAACACAATTACAATGTGCACAAAATAACATTAAGAAGAAGATAACTAATACAATGTTGTTTATGAAACCAAAATTGTATCAATTGTAGACAAATACAATGTTAAAGAGAAAAAGAAAAACAATTATCATGATTAAATATAAAAGAGTTCACACAAGTAATACAAACTTATATACATATAAATTTGATTCAACCTAATGTACCATCTGCATCCTCTCTCTTCTACAATGCGTCTATGATTTCCTCATGCTCTTCTACTGAAAGTGTCCACAATACCTTATTAGCAAGTCTACCTTTGTATCTTTCTAATTTGATGTTTGTTGCCACCACCAAATGAGAATAGTGTATAATCTTCTTTTCTGATTGGTAGTCTTCATAAGCTGGTAAGCCATTCCTTCTTGTTAAGTATTTGTGTAGCCATGTGCCAACTACCACAACAGACCCAACTGGATACTAAAAACCATCATCATCTACTTGATCACATATCAACTTTTTCTTAGGTTCTACACATATAGCTAGGCAATACTCAACCTGCTCATCTTTATCCTTAGGTGCAACAATAGCATACACATGTCCTAGAAAACAAATTTAAGTACATGTAGAAATAAAACTTGTTAGAATTTATAATTCAAATATGTAATCATAAATTATATGAAAATACATAAAATTATATAATTTAAAGTTATAAACAAGAAATTGAATTAAATTACCAGGTTGTATGAGGTCTGAAACATGATCATAATCTTCTGATGCAAATGCATGATCTGGGTCTTCATTTCTTCTACCATCTTTATATTGTGACTCACTAGGTGTTAAGGATTTGTGTTACCATTTTTCGACCCAATCTATATTCTCGCATTCTTCCCATTCACCTGCAACAGAAAATTGACAAAAACATGCAAGCTCTCTAGTCCATATAGTCCAAGTGTTAGAATTAGAATTCTTAAATGAATGCCCTCTAGCTGATCCATTGATTGTATCACAATCATATCTTGGAAGCATATTCTCCTCTTTAACTAGCCAGAAGAAACGTCTAATTGTAGAGTTCTGACTTCATCCTATGGATAAATTTGCACTACACCAATCCATAATTGCACTTGCATTTTTAAATTTAGCCTTTTCCTCAAATTTGAGCTGCTCTCTGCAAAGGAATCTCTTAACACATGCACCGGCACCGTCATGTTCTTCTTTCCCGTGTCTAGCCTCAAAAAAACTCCACATGTGTTCGATATTAGTTTTCTTATGAATTCAAAATACATCATTATGGTAGCGAAATTGAACATGAGTTTTGCAACAACATGTGACTCTTTCCTTGTTAATTCGAACATACCAAGGTTTACACTTTTCAAAAGACCTTTGAAAAATGCTAATAGTCAACACCTTATCATCCAAAATTTTTTTGTACAATTCAGTTTGAGTCATGTCCAATAGGTGTTTTGGATGTGGATCATGAATTTTTGACCCAACTCTTAATTTAAGAACATCTCTAACATTAGGTGATACTCTCATATTATTGTGCCAGAATTTTTTAATCAAATTTTTGACTTCACCAGTAAGTTTCATATCAGACCTTGGTAGTCCACCACAAAAAGTCCACAATTTGTTTGTCGGATCACTTTCAAAGTTAACTCTTCTTTTTATAGCTCTTGAGAAAGTTTTGCGATGAATATTAAGATATCCACTTATGCTACTCATCATTATTTTATTAGAAGTTGTTTGGCTTACTAAAGTTGTTGTTATTGCCTGTCATGCCGCATTTTTATCTTTAGAATGAATTTCTTTTCAATTGTATCAAAGGTGCTAGCAACACTTGATACAACTTGTTTTAAAGACTCGTCCTTCTTCTTGGGTTTGACCTAAAAGCCTAACTTCTTCATCACTTTTCGCATTTTAGTTATTTTAATTAGTTGTAACATTAATTGACATTTAAACCCAAATTTCTTATTATAAAAAAAATGTCTAAACAATCTATTTGCATGTGTCCTAATCTATCTCCATGAAACCAAGCCAAGAAGGTTGTCTAGTACATCACTTTTAATTTCAAAATTTTCATTCGTTTGATTACCATTCAAACATGTTTCATTTTCAATTGGTGTTTCCATGTCTACATACACATTATTGGTTTTAGTTGTAGGTGGATTTTCAATTTCATTTGGAGTTTCAAATTCGGTTTCAATTTCAGTTTCAAGTTGAGATCTAGTTTCATTTGGGGTTTCAATTTGGATTTCAGTTTCAATTTCAACTTGAGTTCTAATTTCATTTGGGGTTTGATTTTTGATTGGAATTTCATCTAATAACCCTCTTCTACTAAATCACCAACTTCTTTATGAGAAAAAACATAGGGTTGTGAAGACATACATGTTTCCAATAATGGATTAGAAGATGCCCATGAATTAAATGGTTCTATTGTGTTTCCTTTGTCAGCATTTATGGTCTCATTGATGTTCTCCTCTTCTGAAATGATTGTGGAACTTGAAGCTCCTTGATTCATTCTTGATCTTCTCTCTCGTTGATGCATTGCCTCATTCTCCCTATTTGCTACAATCTCCTCAGTTGTCAAAACCTTCCTTTGCCTCTTCCTGTGTTGATTTGATCCCATGGCTACACCAAATTTTGAATTCGAATCGATCTTCTTACCAAATCGACAATAAGACAAACAAAGAGAATGATTAATCAAAACATTCTCTTTGCAGACCATACCTGTCAGGTAATGATTGAAAAATCATTCAATCATTGGGATTTGTGCTTGTGGGCCAGATTTTGACCCAATGGATCTTTTCAGAAACAGGTGCCCGTTATTTAATGAAATGGGTGCCCGTTTTATAATTAGGTGCTCGTTTTTAAAAATGGGCTCCCGTTTCACTTTCAACAGTACAAAGTGAAACAGGCACCCATTTGTTAAAATTAGGGGCAGGAAACGATCCTTAGCATTGTTTTTAGCTTTGGGATAGGCTTGGTCCCACCAAGCCTATGCTTGGACCTCCAAAAAAATGACTAAGGTAAAACGACATCAGATTTCTACCTTGGCCTAATTTTTTGAGGGCCTTTCTGATTGACTTTTTTGACGAAACAAAAACCCATTAGAGTTTTCAGCGTCCTGATTTCATAAATGTAAATTTCACAATGATAAGATTATTTTTACTATTTTTGTATTATTTATTAATCAAAAGTGGAACCTAAACCTAAAATACCAAGGTTCACTAAAACTTTAATAACATTTTTGTTTTTAGGATTTTAGAAAAATAAATTATATGACATCAATCTACATACAATTATTTTGAATATTAAAAAAATAAAATTGAAAAATATGAAATTTTTATCAAATTATGGTCGTCGTACACCTAATGTTTTGAAAATATACTTTATTGTTAGTTAAAAATTAATAAAAACAAATATATTCAATAAAAAAATAAGAAAAAATATTCTCATCAATATTTGGTGTCTTAGGTATCATTTCCTAGAATCCTAGAAGGATTCACAAATATTCATTTATTTGCATAAAAAAAGGGTGGAAGTACACATGTGTGGTATGGTCCTGAAACAGGCATTTTGAAAAACTAGTTTTTAAGCACACCTACTAAAAAGGGATTTCTAGCATGTGGGTATTAAAATAAATTACATATTTGAAAAGTAGACTCCAAGCACTATTTTCTATTACTGAAGCTTTTTGAGATTCAATCTCTAAGTGCATCAAATTTTGACATCAATCGATAGACAATTTGAAAAACAGAGAAAACACTTCCACTTTTTGCCCAAAAGTGGGACTCAACTTCTTTCAGCCACCCAACTATCCTAATTGAGCACACATTCCTCCAAAGAAATTCAAGGCTTTGGAACCTCAAAGTAGGCTTTGAATCTTTCTTGGATATCTAGATTGTGTCAAGTGGTATTGACTCTTGGATCTAGAGATAGATGAGCTCTTCATTGAGAGGAGTGCTCACTTTGAGAAATGATCTCCTAGCTTGGCTTCTAATATCCCTCATCCTTCCTCCATAGAGAACTTAGATGATGGTGACTTAGATGATTATAGCTCACCTCTAACTCACATGATATTACCTCCATAGGGTTCACATTCTAAGGTTGAGGATCCTCATCCTTCATCCTTATCTTCTTCAAGGCCTCATTAGGTTTGATAGACTCTACAATTAGTAGTAATTCTTATTGAGGGCCCTTCAAACACTCATAGGGATTTGTCACAACATAATCATCTTCCACATGTCTATGTTGCCTCTAATTTTTATCTATAGTCATTTCAAGAAGAATGAATAACTATTGAGTGTGATTCAACAATGGAGAAAGAGTATAGTTTCATGATGAGGAACCACACTCGGGATCTTCTCACTCTTCGTAAGAGAAAAAATGGTTTGATGTAAGTAAATTATATTAGAAAAAATATGAAATGGATGGAATAATGGAAAAATTCAAAGAATGACTTGTGTACAAAGATTTCCCATAGGTTCCTAGTGTTGATTACACAAAGACCTTTTCCCTTGTTGCTAAGATGAACTCCATTTGCTTGAATATTTCCATTATTGTAGCTCCTGGTTGGCATATACATCATATGGATGTGAATAACAAATTTTTTATGGGAATTTTTATGAGGATATTTACATGTAGCATCCACAAGGATTTGTTCAAGATTCTTGTTTGGTTTGTAGGTTTATGAACTTTATCTATGACCTCAAGCAACCCCCTAGGGCATGATATGCCAAGATGGATTCCTTTATTCTCAGAAAAAATCTTTAGATTCCACTAAGATATTAATGTATACATTTTGTAATATCATTTTATCAATTTCTTTTTATTATTTATGTTGATAAATTGATCATTACAAAAATCTCATAATCCATCATTGATAGAGCCAATTCTTCTCTACATGATAATTTTTTTATGATTGACTTGGGCCCTTTGCATTACTTTCTTAGGATTGAGATCAAACCATATTCTTTTAGGATACCTCTTTCTCATTCCAATTATGCTCTTGATATTCTAGCTCTATTCCACATGGATTATTGTATGTATTAACCAAGTCATTTCAAATGTTTTTAATAAATAATTTTAAAGTAAGAAGTATTTTTTTATTTTTCCCACTTGCATATCATGGATATTGTCTTAGTTAACATTAATTTTATAAGGGGTGGGAAGGAGCCCTTCTGAGTAATGTGGCTAAACTTCAACTTCTAAGATCTTCTCTCTAGGGTGTTTTGGTATACCTATTCTCCTTATTCTATATCCCTGCTACCTCGACAAGGAAGTTGGATAAAATCTAAAGGCATTTCTTGTGGTTGGGAGTGGAACAAAAAAAAGTTTTCCTTAGTTGACTAGGGGACGACCTGCTCTAGTAAGGAGTTAGGTAGCCTTAGCATTAGAGACTCCTATTTTCTCAATTTGGACGTTATTGCTAAAATTGGTTGGAGAATTTCTATAGAAAAGAAGGATTGGTTGAAAGTGATGCAGAGTAAATACCTAAACAAAGGAAATGGTTCTTTATTATAAGAAGCTTCCTATCGGTTCACATATCTGGAACAAATTGATTAAATTCAAACTCTTGATCCAAAAATGCTTGTTCTGGTAGGTAGGGGATGGGAGGAGCATTAGGTTCTAGAAAGATCCTTGGGCCTTGGCTACTCCTTTGGAGTTTCACTTAATCTATTTAGACATTGAGAAAGATCTTGAGTATAGATTTGGGACTCCCTTATGGAATTACTAGATCCTTGGCTCTTCTCCTTGTAAATAGAAATTCTCTCTTGTAGAGTTTGAACCTCAGTTTAGAATTGCTCTTGAGCAACTTCTTAGGATTACGAGTAGTTTGAAGTTTTTTAGAACAAAAGATAATGATAGGTTGGTATGAGATTATTCTAAGGATGGGCAATACTTAGTAAAGTTAGGCTTTGAGCTTCTTCTTCCTTCCCTCCATTTGTCCTTCAAATGGTGAAAAATCTAGAGCTCTAAATTGATTCTTAAGATTTGATTTTTTTGGTGGATGACCTATCATTAAATGATTTTAATTATCAAAAATTTCCAAAAGGGAGATTTATAGATTTTGAATAGGCATCCTATGTGAGGAGGTAGATGAAAATATTTGTTGGTATTTTGGTATGGTTTTGTCATTGATGTCAACACCTACTAAAACACTAGTACTCTAGAGATCCAACAACATTCACCGACAAGCAACTATTGCACAGTTACTGGTATATGGTTCACCGGCAGGATATAATGATCACCAGCACTTGGAATGATATGGAAGACACCTGGTAATGTCGAAGACATCGTGTGGACACTTTGTTTTGAAGAATTAATCATTGGTATATTCATACTTGCATATTTGCTTTTATCGACAAATAGGTCCAGGGTTATCTAGGGTTTCACAGTCAGGTTTATCTTTTCCAGATCAGCATGGCATGCTATGAAGATGATTTATTATTGTTGTAAATGCATTAAGCCGACATGTTTAATCGGTTATTGCATCGGATATTGTATTGATTGTAAAATGTTTTTATTGTAATATCTTGTAGAGGCGACCTACTAAAATTGGTCGTAGGTTATGGTATAAATGTAAGATCTTATTTTTAAGATCAAATGTGGAATGCGAAAAAGAATTGTGTGAAGGTATATGCGAGATTAAGCAGAGGTATACATGAAGACATCATTTGAAGGTGAAGCTAGGTTTTTGTGAAAGCATATCAGCATTACACTGGTACTGAATCTAGCATATGAAGATGTTATTTTGTGTAGTACATTCTTATTGGATTTAACCATCGAACTGTAGTTAGTGTGACTCCCATTTTGTGATTGAGTAGTGAGCTCTAGGCTGTTGGCCTTTCTACATTTGCAGACCCCATTTATGTACACTTACTATCTGCAGTAGTATCATTTGATTATGGGTAAGGTTTCCCACCATGGTTTTTCCCCTTATAGGGTTTCCACGTACAAATACTGGTGTTATGTGTTGTGGATGACTTTGTATTTATGTTTCATGCATTAATCTTTATCGGTATAGCAATTTACTTTTAACACTATCTACTGGCATACTTAACTAGTTTACCAATATTAAGCATTAAGTTGGTTAAGTGGTTTTTGGTTTCAATTTATTAGACAACTAATTCACCTCCCCCCCTCTCAGTTGTCTCCGGGACCTAACAATATCAACCATCTATTGTTCCACTGTCTTTATTCTTGGCAAGTTAGACTGAATATTATTAGCTTGTTCTTATCATATTGAGTGTGGCACTTGGACCCCGAATTGGTCCGCTCTAGCTAAACTCCCTAGTTATCACATCCTTTTATCTAGGAACTCTGATGGCGGGTCTTCCTTCACATGGGATGGAGCTTATGGAAGGAACAAAATAATAGAATTTTTAGAGATTAATTATTGAAATGACAAGCTCTATCCTTTTTCATTATCAATCAGGTCAAGGAGAATATGAAAAGGATTCGATAATTCCAAACACTCTCACACCCCCTCATCTCTAGAGTAGCTTATAGCTAAGAATTGGGATATCATTGGCACTCTTTATAATTTTAGCTCCCCACCCTTTTATTTTAGAAACAACATAAAATAGTCCCTCCTGACACTGTTTTGTTAAAATTAAATTTTGATGGGTCCTCTAAAGGGAACCTAATTTAGACGGGTGAGGGCGGGGTCATTGTGGCCTATTTTGGGAACATGGGCATTCAAAATTCTAGTGTGGAAAAAGTGATGGTGGCTTTTTTTGGAATTTTTATTGCGAAGGACAAGGGATACCAAAATATCATCATTGAAGGTGACTCTAAAAACGTCAGCATGATGCTACAAGGAAAGGGAAAACTTGGCTAGTGTGTGGTGAACCTTATCACTAAATGCCAAGATGTTGCAACCACCTTTGGCAACATATGCCTTCAATACACTTATACAGAAGGCAATAGGTCTACAAACAGGTTGGCAAAAATTGGTCCTTTTTTTGAGGGGCTTAAAATTTGGATGACACAACACAAATTACTTGAAGATATTCATACCATGATCCTTAAAGACATTAATCCCAATGAGAACTAAAGATTTTAAAATTGCCTTTTCTATCATTTTCTTGGCCACATTGTACTTTAATCATTTATTGATATGGATCAACCTTGTTAAATCTAGTGAAAGCTATGTTTCTCTAAAATTGCCTTTTTTGTGCTTTTCCCATAGTTGGTTTTAGCAACCTCTTTTTGACCCCTGGTCTTGGCTTTATTATAGAAACCATTGGGGGGGATATTATTTAAATTGATCTAGATAAATGCGATAATTTTAAACAAATATTTATTTCTTGAGTAAGTTGGTGGAGGGTAATCTGGCAACATACATTGAAGGTATGAAGGGCTTCAATCATTCTTTGTCTGAACAATTCGCTAAGTCTTGGGAGGAAGAAGAAGGCCAAGTGTATGGGGCACCTGATATTCATGGTGTTTGTGAAAACCATTGTGGCTAGTATGGGTTTAGTCGAGGAAGATATGACCTTCCCCAAAAAATCGAAGGGTAATTACAAGGAGGATTTCAATAGGTTCCTGAAACTAGGAGAGAAAGTTGCTCGTCTATAGAGTGACTTCAATAGAAATGACTTACTTGGGGTTTGAAAATAGGTTGCATTTCTCCTTATGAAATCCATCACTTTAGATGGGAGATTCAAATGGTTCTACTCTCAACTTTTCCCTGTAAGAATTTGTTAAAAATAACCAAGATCAAGAGCTTAATGAATAACACAAACAAGAGAGATAAAATATTGATAAGAACAAAACTGCATTCTCATCGAGAAGCAAAATATGATCAACTGGATCAGATTGTAAATGAGCTTGCTTATAAAGGCAAGGCCATATGGAAATGTAAACACATGAACATGACATGTGGCTCAATGAGATACAAGGGTACATAGAAGAAATAATAAAGTATTCCATAAGAGGTGGATCACCCATCGAAAGTGGAATGTAACAACAAGATAAGACCACAAAAGGTGGAATTTCTCCTGCAAGTAACTTCCCTAGATGCACACTTCCCTAAGTGTCTCATATGTAAACTACAATGAATGCATTATCCTAAGTCAACTTAAGTAAAGTGTAATTATGAGATATAATTTACACCAACATTCCTCATGCTTAAGCATTGGAGGTATGGTGTGAAAATGAATTTCCCTTATTGAATTTTTTCATCTATTTCTCAGACTGTGGTTGTTTCCACAATAAAAGATGTCTTTCCCCTGCATTAGGGGCTTATTCTACATCTGCATATAATTTCTACCTTAATCTAACCTCCATTGCTGAGCCAACCTGTAATCCTTTTAGTCCCATCTTGTATCCCAGATAGTTAAGATGTTATTTCGACTTCTAAACCCAAAGGTACCCATACCTGGGTTAACCCTAATAGAATGGATAAATCTAAGAACCCCTAGCCCCCCACTATCGAATGCATTGTTGAAGAGATAGAGGTAGAAGAAAATGATTCCGAGGATTCTAATTCCTCATGGCCTACTAGGTCAAAGTGGGCCTCGAATAAAACAATTAATAATGATACTACTCCTTCTACCCCCTAATTTGGCTCCCCCCCTTCACCTGCTAATTTTTTGAGGAAATGGGGATTCCCTGCCTTTGCAGATAAGGTTAATGAACTTTTTAATGACTACAATAAAATTGAAGCTATAATCTATTTCCTTTTAGGATGATTAAATGTAGCGAAGAATAAAATTAACAGATTGGAATCCCTCACCAAAGCGGATTATAGAACTTCAAGTTGGGCTACGAATGATATGGACCAAAGGGTTTGGGTGGCGACCAATGATTTAGACAAAAATCTTGAAAGGTGGGAAGGAATGGAGGAGGAATTAAAGGGGCTCTATGATAAACTAGACCAGAAGGAGGACAAGATGGAGACGGTGAAGGTTATTGCATCTTTGCATGACAATCATATGTCCCTTTAAAGGAAAATGGAGGAAATGATAGTTCAAAATAATGAAACGTCCATGAAGAATGTTGGAGCTCTATATGCCATATAGGAAGAAATAGAATAGAGGCGGGAAAGAAAGAAGCATCATTTGGATTCCTCCCCTGCTATTGGTTTAGAGACGTCGGTGTCTAGAGTGAAAGCAACCTTGGAGTCCCCTACTATTTCGTCTAGTAAAGGTTTTAACAAGAGGCTTTGTTTCTCTAACAAAGTGAAAGCAATGAGACAAGATTGGAAAATTGAGAAGCCCCTCTCCAGGTAGGCCATTGGTTCGTGTCTTTGATGGGGGAATTTTTATTGGTTTTTTGTTCTATTTATCTGTTTAGTCTAGTCTAATCTCTGGTTTTTTGTGTTTGGTTTTGGGTGTTTGTTGGGTTTTGTTCTTTTTGGCAGTTGACACTCTATTTTTGGCATCTCACTACTTGTGAGTTCCTAGGTATCTTCGTTGTTGCAGCTATATAATGGTTTGGGCCTTAATCTAATCAAAATTTTAACATTATTAGTTTTGATAACATTAGTATTATTATCATCATTGTAAATAATTTGATTTCCAAATTTTAAATAATTGCACAACTTTATTATCTATAGAGAGCTTAGCTTTATTTCTTTGTCTAGATTTATTTCTTCTAAATAATCTAGTTTAATTTTACATCATAAAAATTACAAACTAATAATAGAACAATTTTACTTTATTATTTTTTAATATTTATTTATTCATCTTTAGCTCTTTTTATGCAAATATCTACAATGACAATATATTTCAAATGATTTTATCACTAATAATAAATTTAGATTTTTGCATGTAAGTAAATGGGTTTGCTATCAAAAAACATCATACCAAATGCTTTTCTATTTTCTATTCTAAACTAAGCACACTACTAGAGGAACTTGATGCATGACATCTCTTGTTTTAAAACTAAATCTTTTAGCAAAATTCTCAGAGTTTCTACAACAAGAAAGCATTGTCACAATGTGAAGGTGATACAAGTGTAAAAAAAAAAATCTCATAGCTAGCTTCATCATATCAAATAGAATCAAACTGCTCTACTTCAATGTGATAACTATTCATATTTCAAATAGAAAAACATTGTCTACATAATAATTATAATATTTGATAATTATAGTAATAGCAAGTGCAACATAGTGGCTAATACTTTCCTTTGAAAAATCACAATAGTATAACTTGTTTTGTCATAGGAAAATTTAATGTAGATGAGAGTATAGTAATATGCATTATACGATCACTTCTTTTGTTAATTTGATTTATTTTTAATTTTAGTTTCATTTTTGTAACACATTTCTTCTCTTAAGAAAATTGGTCATATAATTGTTTTAGAAATATAAATTTGAAAAGTAATGTGTAAGTGTATAATATTTACTAAACTTTAAACATGAATGCAACTTGAGGGTGAATGAACTTGATAATTTTTGACCCACTTAATAAAGATATAAAAATTTACAACTTGTATCTTTGGACCTTCTTGATAAGAATGTAAAAGTGCACAACTTGTATATTTTAATCTACTTAATTAGAATGTGAAGATTTGAACTTGTATCTTTTGACCCATTCAACCCATTCAATAAGGATGTTAAAATTTATTGAATATACTTTATAGATTCAATTGTATGACAAAGTCTAACACTCTACATGTGCATTTGATCAGGTTTAATATGAATTTATATTAAAAAAGGTAGAGTCTAACTATTTATTTCTTTTACAAAAAGTAAACAAAAACTAAAAATTTCTAATAAAAAAAACTTAACGCGGTAAGATAGCACAGAGAAGGGAGATCGAGCAAATTGTACGAATTTAAAATCCCCTCGAGAGCCTCAATTATCCCTTCTGCAATGGTGGCATGCTCTCTCGAATGAATCTGCAGCTCATCTGGCCCATTGTCTGAGGTCGTTGACAAATCTACTTCTTCTTAATTCGTTTTGCTCAATTTAATAACTCTGAAACGCTGGCATGCACTCTAAGCACTCTGGAATGAATCTGCACCTCGTATGGCTGATTGTCTGAGGTCGCTGACATATTTCTTTCTTCTTAACTCGTTTTACTCAATTTAAAAACTCTGTAAAGCCATCAAAGTCCGCGTCTGCAAGTAGGATAAGCTTAACAACATGGTCAAGAACCTAACTTGCTCGCCAAGCTAACGTGAAGCATCTGCCCACATGGGATTCAGTTGACTTAGATTTCTCTGGTTTTAATAAATAGCTGAGATCACAATTTGTATACCAACCAAAACACTGCTTTCAGTCCAGATTTCTGTTTTCACGAAATGGCTCCACAGTTTCTGCTTTTGCTTCTCATCATATTTCTGTCAGTTTATCAAAGTGAAGGCTATAATGATCAAGCTGTGGCACCTCAGGTTTTGACTGAAATTGCAGTCAAGACGAGCATAGCACAAGCCCAAACAATCCGAGCTTTTATTCCTCCTGTTTATGAGAGGCCGCCAATGGACGAAAAGCAGAGCCAAGCAATGGACGACTGCATGGAACTGTACGATCTCACAGTGGGTTCCTTAACGGATGGTCTGTCACTCTTGACAGTATCTTCTTTGGGTTGGAACAAAGCAGTAGATATTCAAAGTTATCTGAGCGCAGCCCTAACAAACGTCGTCACCTGTCTCGATGGACTGCAAGAAGCAAAGGTAAACCTCCGCTTGTATTCTTTCACAGATCATATGTCTAACGCATCGTGGGACGTAAGTAACTGCCTGGCTTTGGTAAAAAAGTTTTGGATCTAAACAGTGAATTCTGAGCAGACTTATGTGCACAACCGACGGCTGTTATCTGACGCCCGTGAAAATGACGGCGACGACGATGATTTTATGTCACAGTATGGCTCTGTTGACGACGGCTTTCTGTCGTGGTTGTCTGGTGAGGACAGAAGATTGCTGCTGCAGAAGACCACCAAAAATGGCGTCAAACTGACGGCCAATGCTGTGACGGTGGCGCAGGACGGTAGTGGTGATTTCACTACTATTACTGATGCCATTAATGCTGTTCCGAACAATAATCCAAATAGATCTGTGATCTATCTGACTGCTGGAGTGTACGAGGAGTACGTGAGCGTGCCGAGTAACAAATTTAATATCATGCTCGTTGGTGATGGACAAGACGTCACTGTGATCACTGGCAACAGAAGCGTTGGGGATAACTCCACCACTTTCAATTCTGCAACTCTTGGTGTGTTAGCATGCTCGCTCCCTCTGTTTTATTTAAAAAATGGTTTATTTATTGGTGAAAGACATTTTACAATGATGGTCAGGGTGGAATGTGTTGGTTAATGGATTGGATTTCTCAAAATTTACAAATAAATACCCCGGTTGTTCAAATAGAAAACCAATGATAACCAACAGTTGGGTAAATAATTATTGTTCTTACCCTCTGCATTAAGGTACAGCTCCTTATATAATATTCAATGAGTTTTGAATAATTTTCTCTTTATGTGATTCACTTTTAACCAGAAAGTAAACAAAAGGCTTCAACATTCATTAGTCAACACAATATGAATGCTTAATGATGGATAATGAAATTCATAATAAGATGTTTGATCTCAAATGGAAATTAACTCTCAGGATGATAAAAGAATGGTTGAATTCTGATTGACACTCACTCATGTCTCACAGGACAAGGGGAATCAGAAAATTCAAAAGCTTACAGCTAGTTTCATTTACCAAATTGATTCGCAGACTTCAAATGAAAAATCAGAGAAAAGAAATTGATACATGAACACATCATCATTCCAACAGAAATTTTACGCATTCAAACACACAGGTTTCTCAAGTTGTATCATATATTTCATTCCACTCAAAGATGGGTATTTCACTGAAATTACCAGTGACATTAGTCTGGTCCTTCAAGTTTTACACCCAAAAAAAATTATATCTCCAGCAAAAACATCCTTACAAATATATATAGCCGCTAGGCTTAATTGTCTTTTTAAATAAAATGCAAATATGAAATTCCAGAAACAACCGCCTATAACTGAAATTTAACTAAACGGCTACAAGCCGTAAATAGAGCCATAACTAAAAGAACAGAAAACAACCTAAATTGTCTCTGAAGTGTGCATGGTGCCATGTATATTTCGCTACTCCATATGAGCCGCGGAGAAATTATGAACTACTTGGTAATGCAGGAGACCAATGTGTAGGATGCGTTGCTTCCAGACTTCTTTATCCATACCCACCTGCGTGACTTTAGTTTTATGCACCTCTAAGTGATCTGAACAGACAACCAACATGGATTCCATGCGGGCCACTCTGGTGAAGTCATTGCGGGTAAAGGATTTTGATTCTTTAACAGAATTGATTTTCCCTTTGAAATTCTGCACCATATCTACTACCTGTTCAATGGTCTATCCGTCTTCTTTCAGAAGTTGTACATCGATGCACTTCAAGTCTTTCTACATCACGGCAATGAGTTCTTTCAATTCTTTTAGCAACTTAATGGACTCTTTATGACCTTGTTTTATGATTGAATTTCTCCATTCAATGTTTTCCTTGGCCATATGCAGTACCTTGTCATCTAAATCATTTACTACCTTTTCTATAAGGAAGTTCATGATGCCATACTTCTGTACATCTTTCATTTGAACCAGTATTGCAACCCATTTTTTCCTTTCCTTTTCCCACGCCGACACCTCTGTTTCCAGCGCTTGAGTCACAGTCACAGCATCCTCGTACGCCTTTACTAGATTAGCAATATACTCTGTTCCTTGCTGAATTATGAAGTCAAGCCACTCTTCAAAGGTTTCTGCCAGGACATGATTTCTCTGAACCTTATCCAACAAATTCTGGTTCATGGGAGATCTAGGATCAAAATTTTGAGGAACCTGTGACAGGGGCTGTGGGCTGGGATGATGAATGGCATTAATATACTCCGCCATCTGCTTCACAGTTTGCTTCAACTCTCGTTTGTCTTTCTCATCCTTCCATGTTTTGGACAACATTCATTTAGCAGAGGACTCTAAGTGTTTTGCATCAGCAGCCCTTGAAGCAGTTCCTAAATCAAGCTTTACAACAACAAAATCCTGCTCCATTGCATTTTCTGGATCTTTGTCAGAAATAGGCCTAGCCACTTCAGCTACCCAGTGCCCTATATTCTCATCCACCTCCAGCATAGCTTCTGCTTTTAGCTTTTTGGACTTAGGTGTTTTTCCGAGGCATTTGCTCACCATATCTTCCATGGGTACACTGATAGGGACTACATTGCGTTTCTTACTTATTGATGCTCCTAACCACCTTGAAACATTTGAGGATATCTTAGCTGGCGGCGTTTGACATTCAGATGAATCCATGGTCACCAAAGTAGTCACTTGATCGGGGCCTTCCCCAGACTGCTCCTTTTCTTTACCTGCATCTTGAGCTGCAGGAATGTCTGTTTCTGGTTCACCCATACTCACTTGCGCGTCCTCAGTATCAAGAACTATGATGGTTTCTTTTCCTGTGATGTCTACACCTTTCCTTTTACTTCTAGAATGGGTGACTCGAACCGATGAGGGGCCAAACAGTGGTTTTTTAAGTCTTTTGGTTTGAACCTTTTCACTTTGAGTACCAGTGACACCTGCAATATCAACAACAATGTTAGAAGAAGAAATTGGTACAACAGCATGAGATTGCTAAACTGATTTCTCGACTGAGCCGGCAGCAAATTTTATTCCAGGCCTACGATCTCTTAACCATATGAGCTAGCTGTCTGCTAACTTTTAAAAGTACATAGCTATCGAGAGCATATCTGGGTAATCTGAAAGGTTCATCTTCAAAGCCTCCAATTTTGATATAAGTGAATCTAGGAAATTGAATGAAACAACTCCCATATGTGGTGACCAACTTTAATGCCTCAGGTGACATCCTATTATTCAAATTTCCCTACAGTTCAAAAGTTAATCTTCCCGCAAAGACATCATTCTATCTCAAGAAATTTTCTGTGTATCTCTATATTTGCAAATGTGGATAGCACTCGTAGACCTTCATTCCATTAACCCAGGGTTCCTGATGTAATCCCATCCATTCTCTGATACATGCTAAAATATAGAACAAGTATGAAGTCATGTGAAAATTAGCTGTTCCAACAAAATTACTCAACCCTTCATGCAATCTCTCAATAATTACTTGCGCCCAGTCCAGGTATTTCTCACCAGCTAATAACACCTGAATGTAAAAATATATCCAGTCCTCCCAATAGAAGGCATGTGAATTCCCTTTAAGCCTGTTCAAAAGGACCACAATATCCCTAACTTCTGTGATGAAATGCTCTCTTGTTAAGGGTTTGGGCAACCTAGAACCTCCCTTTTATATTTTAAGGAGCCAATTCTTGGCTATGACGCTCTGATAAACACTTCTCTTCTCAAAGAAAACTGCGTATGAGGTTCCTATGGACCAATCTTCATACAACTCTTTGTGAGGAATTCCAATTGCAGCCATTACAGTTTCTCTGTCAATCTGCACTAGCATGTCTCCATTATTGGCTCTAATACACCTATTACTAGCATCATATCGGTTCATACATGCATATACTAATTCTGGGCAAGAAGCAGCAATTGGGAATGCAGCGGCCTCAACAAGACCACTATGAACTATCTTTTCCATCATGGAATTAGTTGTCGGGTTCTTGGCCCTCTCTAAAAAGTTATCTAACTCATCCTGAATGAAGGTTGTATCATCTAACTCTGGAAGGGTACTAACTAGGCATGATGTTCGACCCAATTTGGGTAGAATTGGTCTCATTTTTGCTTTAGATTGCGTCAATCAAACAGCATTCAATTTCGAAGCAAAGAATTACACTTTCCAATTTTCAGAACTAAACAGAGCAGGGGAAAATAAGCAATTGAACTCACCTATCTTCAACATCAAACTGTGAAACCCTCGGAAGAACTGAGCTAAATTACCTTCTGCGTCTCCACTTTTCGCCAATGGCAACAATAATTACCTTATCTGAGATGCCCCATATTTAAAGACGGAAAAGACTGAAATGAACCAACACACGTTTCAGCCCAGCTTATTCTTCATGTGAAACCACTTGTGATTTGATATAATTCTGACATGCTTATTAATTAGAAATCAACTCCACACAGTTGACATGCCTTCTCATGATTGTTTCCATAATTACAATTTGAAAACACGAAAACCAAGAAAAATTTTGTTTTGATTGCGCCGCCTTTTTTTTCATGACACCATCGGTCTAAGTTGAAAACACCACTTTGAACCTTGAACTCATTTTTGAAGAAGTTCATTGGTTCAAAGTTCAATGACAACAAGTCACATTTGCGAACAAGCAGAAAGAGACAAAAGGAATGTTCAAAAGCACGGGAATGAACCTTGAACCTTGAACCGTTTCAAAACAAAAGTTCAAATGGTTCAAGTTCAAAGCGAACACAAGACAAGCACTGAAAAGACAGCCGCAAAACACAAGACAAAAAACCGATTGAACCTTGAACCTTGAACCGTAAAGGTTCAAAGTTCAAGTTCAATGACTATGCCAATGACAACTTGGAACTTTATGGAACGCATTTCTCTTGAACTCGAATTGTGAACTTTATTAAAGGTTCGACGAATGAGTACAAAGTTCGTTTAATGAAGACTTAAGTCCTAGAAAATAATTACCCTCTTTTTTTGATAGGCTATAAACGAAAAATAAAAAGGAGGCAACAGAGTGTAATGAGTTTAATCCGTTAACAAAATTTTTTATATTTTATTTTAAATTCTTACATTTTATGTATGTATTTACATCTGACTTTCAAATGACGTTAATATTTCCTCTTTCTTCACCACATGTGTATATATTTGCATGTGAACTAATATTGATGAGTTGAAATGTATGCAGCTATCTTTGGTAACGCAGCAGTGGTATTCCAAAACTGTACTCTTTTTGCACGAACACCGTTGAGCGGGCAGCAGAATATATTTACAGCTCAAGGTAGAACAGACCCAAATCAAAACACGGGAATTTCCATTCACAAGTGTAATGTTATAGCTGCACCTGAATTGGTTCCTGTTATCAGCTCTTTCCCCACCTACTTGGGAAGGCCATGGAAACTGTACTCGCGGACTGTTTACATGAAATCTTATTTAGATGGACTGACTCAGCCAGCTGGGTGGTTAGAATGGTCCGGTGACTTTGCCTTGAGCACGCTGTATTATGGCGAATATAGAAACCAAGGTCCAGGGTCAAATACTTCTCAAAGAGTTACATGGCCTGGTTATCATGTTATGAAGATAAGTGATGCTCAGAATTTCACCGTACGTTCATTTATCTCTGGTGATACATGGTTACCAACAACATCCATACCCCATGGAATCTCGCTTTAAAACATGAACAAGTCATTTCACTCTTCGGATATCAAGCATTGCAATTTTTTCCCTCCCAAAACTTCAATAATTGTAATTTTTTTCTGTCCCAAATCTTCAAGCATTGTAATTTTTTCTTCTTTCCCAAACGTTCATATCAATTTGAAAAAATAAAATTCACGAAGATAATTCTTTGAAATTGAAGAGTCAGTTGAAATCACGCAAAGGGCCGTTTTTTCTGTCTTTTTTCTTCTCTCGGTAAAAAAGAAGTATAGTAATGCACGAGGCGAATGATCAAACATCGAAATGCAATTATATAAAGTACATAGTTTAAGTACATAAAAGAAGTGTGCAACATACTTCCAAGTGATTACATTTAGTAGAGATTTTTTTATTTCATTTTCTGTATTGATTGTTAGGGCTCTTAGTTTGTCACGTCCCTAGAAAAACTCTATTTTAAGGGTCTCAAATTTTATCAATTTAGTAGTTGTTATTAGGTAGAAGGTTTAAAGGTATGAAAATAATCACGTGATCTAATATTTTTATTTTCAATTTGTTTTATAAGGTATACATTTAGAAACACTTTCAAATGTGGTTCTTCCCATCTTAGAGTTTGACATTTTCTATAGATTGTTTGTAAAATTTATTTGTGATATACAATTTTATTGGTATAGTCATCCTCAGGAACACACTAAGATGTTGGGTTAACAAGAATTGGGTATTGTGTGGGATTGACCTTGATGCTATCTAAAAGCTCACTAAGAGGGTTTTCCTTTTTTCTTTGTAAAGGTTATCTATGTGGATGCCATCCTAAAGCATAAAAACTGGTTTGTCTATGTATCTGTCTTGGTCTTCCAACTCTACATTCAAGACTTTGTCTTCTCTAAGGAATGAAGTTTCTATGTTCTTGTATGGGTAGAGTGTTCACATCTCCCTTTATCATATTGAGAATTCTTGACTCAAATTGTATGTTCATTGGGAAATATTTTTTTTGTTGATTTGGATAGGTTATTCTTGACTCATCCTCAAAAAGAGTTTCATGTTGAAATTGATATTTCCAAAGATTTGAATTTTTTTTTTGATATTTGGAGTGGCCAAATGCATCATACATAATGCATCCTTATCTTAATCTACCAAATACTTGTTTAAGGTGTCAATCTACTAATCAAATGATCAAAGATTTCCTCTTTGTTACCCCATCACATTAAGCCCATTTCTTGGCCTATTATTGAGGCCTCTCTTCCTAAAATGTAAATAGTTTGGATAATAGTTGGGATGCATAAATACAACTAGAACCTTATCACCTTTGCTCCTCCTATTGAGAATTTAGCTAGCGATGGTGGCTAGCTTACCAAAGAACTAAATGGAATCATTTCAAACCTTATGGACAAGGGGAAGTAGGTCACTACCTCTATTGGTAAGTGATCCAAGGAGGAAAATAAACCCAACTACATTAGGATCCCACTTTTAGCATTGGTGCTTTCTTCATAACTAGTTGATCATTCTCTCTCCTTTCCGAGAACTATTGACACAATGACATTTTTTATAGTCCATTCAAGAATATAGAATAGGGAGAATTCACTTTAGATAAAAAGAACATATAATCCCCTAGTTATTCATCTCAAGAACTTCTCTAGAGAGGTTTTCCTATAAAATAATTATGTATTTCTCAATGTTAACAAATTAGATAAGAGTATACATCTCTTGAACCATGTTAATGAATCTTGAGAGATACTCAACATCTATTTCTATGTTCATATGTTAACTATTTGTAAGAAATAAAAATTAATAGTGTTTAATTTTTATTGCTTATAGTGTACTTAAGCAAACAATTCAGTTTTGTGTGACAACCATGATTAAGTCATAAAAGAGTTATCACATTTCTCTATCCTAAGTAGCATCCACATTTAGATGACAATAAATGTTTCCCCATTAATACAAATTTAAATTAAAATTAAAAATTATTCCTAATTTAATATTTATGCCTTTAATGACATTGTTGAAGAATGTTTCCTTTGGTATTAGATTACTAATTTAGTTCCTTCTAATACTTAGGTTCTGTGTGGATACTTTAATATGATGAAGTTGACTTGTAATAAATATGGCAAAGTACACATAAGATAATTAGTGAACGAGAGGCATGACACTATATGTGCAATAAATTGAACATTTTTTTTATTCCACTATGGGATTCCAATAAATCAAACATTTTTTTATTCTAATATGGGATTCCAAAAACAACATCAATTTACAATATAAATTTTGAAGAGCCATCTACAACGCTTCTGTTGCCAGTGATCACAGTGACGTCCTTTCCATCTCCAATGAGCATGATATTATATTTGTTACTCGCTACGCTTACGTATTCCTCGTACACTCCTGCGGCTACATAAATCACTGATCTGTTTGCACTTTTGTTTGCAACGACATTAATGGCATCAGTAATTGTGGTGTAATTACTGCTGTCATTCTGCAACCCCCTTAAATTATAAAAGAATCTATTTTTCATATTAATATGTCGAGAGGCATCTACAATGACATCGAAATGTCCTTAAATAAAAATCTATTTTTGAAAAAAATTGACATGAAAATGACAAGGTAAATGCATGAAATATGTCATGTTTCAACATTTGTGGAGGTGTTATTTTATTACTCCAAATAAAATAGAACACTAGCCACTTGTTTCCAGCTAGATTCACCGTTTTTTGCATGGAAGACTTTAATGGATTTGTGTTCTTGGTGTTTAGTATTTTAGAAGAATTTATTTTACAGATGATTCTTTTCTATTATAGATCAACATATTTTACATATATTTTTTAAATATAAATATACTAGTTATAAATCAGGTGTATATATAGATAGATCAGTCCTGAACTATTAAAGAATCCATTTTCATTTGTATGAGTGAAATTCGAAATACTCACATTAATTAATGGGGGTAAATAATTTACTAGTTTTGAGCAGCCTTACTGGACGGGGTATATTAGATCGATAACAATTCGTGGAATAGTCAGCACAGGCTTTATACGTCCCCTACGCGTTTGCCACAATTCCTTTTGCTGTGTCAAATTCTCCTACCCTCTCTAATTTATTGTATTCCCCCCTGCTAAACATTCCTTCATTCCAGATGTATTAATAGCTGCCATACCAAATGTAGAAGATGTATTAATAGCTGTCATACCATATGCAGAATAACATGATAATGAAGAATAATGGGAGGCTGTTTACTAAATTTCAATATATTTAAAGGTTTAGTTATATACGTGTGAGAGAGAAGAAATTAATGGAATCTTTAATAGATGAGATTAATAATTAGATAAAAAATTTGTATTGATTATAGAATATTAAAGTAATAAAAATAAATATAGATTATGGTTAAAAGATAGTTTTTTATTGTTCAATTATATTTTTTAAGTTCTAAATTTTGAATTATACAACTCACATGAATTTGGGAAAATGATTGACATTGAATATTGTAGATGTAATATATAACTTACATGAACGAAATTGCAATTATGGACTTCTCCAACTTACATCACCTTAACTCTATTATGTATTGATCATTGAGGACTGGCAATACTAAAAAAATGTCTTAGAGATGCAATCGAATTGCTAGGTTCTAGTTTTCCTAGGTTAATTGTTTGGAAAGGCCAATGTTATAGTAATGGAAATGTTTAATTATAACAATATTTAGATGTGTAGGTATTCTACAAGGATCATGTATATTTGATTTCATTTTTAGTGCTATAATTGAAAAATTCCTAGAATGATTCTTCTCTTTCATGTATATGATTTTGTACATGATTAGCATATATGAGAGGATGAGTATTCCTTAATTTTTAGAAGAATGCAATTTAATTCTTTTAAGTACAATGTTATGTCACAAAATTGCACCAATCATGTAACAAACTTGTCAAAAGCTCAAGAAAAGAATGTGAAATAGTCAACAAAAGTTTGAATTTTAAAATATCAAGAGTTAAAAAAAATTCATGTTCATGGGACTACCCTAGGACATGTAAATGTAATAAAATAAGAAGAGAATGGATATCTAAGCATGGTGGGAAATAATAGGCATAATGAATGTCAAGTATGCAGAACTAGTGTGGTTGTTCACACTTATACAATGGGGGCAAGAACAACTTGTGTTGAGGTGTGCGTCCTTGTTTGAGGATCCCCTTCAATTCTTTTGGGAGGTGTGTATCCTTGTTTGAGAACCCTCTCTCCTTATTTTCGGATGCTATGTATCTTTGTTTGAATATCTCTTCCCTCTTCTATTCCTTAAAACACTACCATAGAATATTTACTAATATATAAATGGGGGGCACATGGACTCTGAAGCTTTGATCTCATCGATGTGCCCTTGAGGTGTGGTTATCAATTTCTGCAATGTTTGCTAATTATGAAGCATTGCTTACTTGTTTTGCCTTTGTTCCTACAAGATAAAATACTCTCATTTCATCTATTCATGTAGAAACACAAACTTGGTCTATGAACCACATAGTATATCATGGTTTGTTGGCTAGTAGTATTCATCTAACTCAGCTTGGTCATCTAGTATATCACAACTTAATAGCTATGACCATTGTTATTGTTTACACTTCCAGAGGCATTTTTCACTTAATATAGTGTGGTTTTCTCTAGTTGTGATCTTTTTTCTATGATATGTGGACCACCCAGCATAATCAAAATTGTTGACCATTGGAATTCGTATATCTTGGAATGTCCATCGACCCACAACATAACATAACTTGCTAGTTTATGGACCATGAAACCTCATTTAATGATGTATGCTCTTGTCTATTTCTAGAGGTTTCTTGTGTGTTTAAAATAAAATTTTAGGAATTCAATACTTAGTGATTAATACAACCTTTACATAAAGATCCCTTTACCTAGTTGGCTTGCGACCTTTTGTTTGCCTTAGTACTAACATTATTTTCTTTTAGAATCGTATGTTACTCTTCATACGTATATCTCACTTTTAGTATTTTTGTGTGGGTTGATGGGATCCTAAGCTTGGGGGCTTGTACACACCTAAACTTGGTGTCATCCTATCTCTAAATTGTCTTAGTTTTGACTACTTTATTATGTTAAGTGTGAGTTTAAATTCATACCCCCACTAAAGTGGGAGTTAAATGTAGTGGTGTAAATTGTTAACCCTAACAATTTAATACTCGATTTGGCACCTAATTTAGTGTAGTTTCCTCTAGTTTAAATTAAGCCCATTTATGATCTATACTACCCTAAAACTTCTTTACTAACCCAACACATAAATTATTATTTGCTTAAGCTAAACTTAAGAGCACTTTTCCTTTTATTAAATTGAGTTAGATTTAGAACATGTTGTCTCACTCATTATGATGTGGACACTTTTCAAGTTTTGTTTTAATCTTTTTCTAGGGTCTAGATCTAGGGTTGTATTATCCTTTCTAGTAGGATTCATTTAATCATTTTGATTAATAATATTTTGTAAATTAGTACAATTCTTAGGTTGTTGACAAAATCTATCTTGCTTCATCTCCATTTTTGACAAGTATTTTTCTTGTGGGTGATTGCTATGCTTGTGGGGTTGAATCAATAACTCCAACATGGTATCAAATCTACTTTATAAATTTTTATTTTTTTTAATACTAAAGATAGAGTGAAAATCATATACATGTCTAGTAGATCTAGTCTTATGATAGTTTGGGATTGTACCCTATATCATTGACAAAAGAATTGAGTTTTAGCCATATGAGGCTATGTGTTTGTCGAGTGGTACTATAATGATATACAAAATATACAAAAAAAATACTGCATAATCAATATCCTAATAAACATCTTAGCTCCTATTAGTACTATCATCATTTGTATTCTCGCAATACACTATATCAGTTTTAGAAGTTCTTTCTGTCAATGTATTAGTCCATGTAGTTCCAACCAAGAGGAGGGTCAATGTTTGAAATATCTTGATTTGAGATGACAAATTCCATAGTTGAGTTATGCCTTGGTTCAAAGTGGAATCTTGCCTTACTCTTTTTGTTTTTCTTCTCTATCTCTTTAGTCTGCACCCCTTTGTAATTCTCCTATTTGAGATTTTCTTCATTATTTTCAAACCAAATTCCCCCAAGTCTTGCACAAATGATGTGTTCTCTTGTTTGGTATATGATCATGTATGTACATACATCACTTTTGAGATATTGAACTAGATTGTGCTATCTTCCAACAAGTTCATGAATTTGGATCTTGCACTATCTAATGTTATAGTTACTTGGATTGCAACATAAAAAGACATGAGTCTCTTGCAAGATCTAGTAAGCTCCCTCTTCACATCTTGAAACTTATCCTCATTCATGAAAATCCTTATGTTCCATAAAATCTCACTAGATAATATCAACCAAAAAAGATTATACTCTTTGTTAAGCCCATGCATTGTACCAAACAATATTTTAGAGTATGCAACATTATTGTTTCATCCTTTTAATCACTAGAAAGATGAGTCCAAATTTCTTTGATTATAAAACAATTAAAAAAATATTGAATTTTTTCAAGCTTTTGTAAACACTGCAAGTATCAACATCATTATTATGCATTTTATAAGGAAATATTGGTAGAATTAACAACCACCTAAAACAAGTCTTTTTAGGCTCCATGCAACTACTCCAAAGTCTAATGAACATATCTTGCCAATTTGTTTTAGTCAAATTAACCTACCAAACATTATTAAGATAATCAATTACATTAAAATTATTAAACGAAGATTTATAAATGATCTTAGCATTAACATTGACTAAAGCAATTCTATCAAACTATTTGTGATCCTTGAAACTTTCTAACTTAGTGATGTAGGTTTTAGGAAGGCCAAAGTGGCTACAAGCTTCTATGCTAATAGAATATGTTCTCCAATTAGATTGGGTAATGTCAAAATCCTAGCTTAGAGAGGCTTGTGATTTCAATTTATTGTCAAGGAGGATAGCATTGAAGTATTGAATACAATTGAGATGCCACTTTTTAGTAGAGTATCCCTGAAAGAGGACAAGTGACTTGTCTTCATGATAGAGGCTCCACCAAATTGACCTCTTACCACTGGTCTTCTCATTGTCCAAGTTAATGACATGATGAGTAATGTGGCTTTTGATTGAATCTCAAGATTTCCAAATGGATTTGAACACAACAGACCTAATGGGAACCATTGGGAAGTTGCCTATTAATAAGTCATTGAAAGGGAGTAGCTTCCACATGTCCTAGAAAGCTTAGGGATATATAGACTAATATTGTTCTTGACTAGAAATTTTCAAGGCTACTCCCGTTCCAATGCCTTGAGAATCTATTTTGCTGCAAGTGCAATGCCTTGTAACTTGAGATCCTTAAGTCCTATTCTCCCCCACCTCTTATCTAAGTAGTACCATTGCCACTTAATTGAATGTTGTTTACCAGTATATTTCCCATTAGACCACATAAAATTTCTAATTTTTTATTGGATGTCATACCTGGAACCCACTGAACAACCAAATAGAGGAGTAGAAAGTGAAATAAGATAGAATTTTCTGACATAGGGGATGCCTAGATATCTTACTTGCTTATCCAACCCACCCCACTAGAAGTTATATTAATTTTGCACTTGAAGCTACACATAACATACCAAGTTTCTTCATAAGGGAATCCTTATTATTTTCACAAAGTTCCAAGAATAGAGTTGTGTCATTTACAAATTGGATGTTTAATAAGTTCTCCTTATTAGGTAGCATTATGCTTTCATCACAGCTGAGAGGTAGGATTGTCTAAGTAGATAGAAGATTGCCTCAGATGCTATGAAAAACAAGGCAAATGCCAATGGGAAGCCATCACTAATAGATATCTCAAGGTTGAGTTCTTTTGATAGAGATCTATTAATATCCAACTAAGAGTTAGCATCTTTCATGAGGATTCCAACAATGTGTTAGAAATTTATAGGAAAGCCAAAAGCTTCTAGGGTTGTGATTAAGAATGATCATTCAACCCATTCACAAGCTTTCTCAAAATAGGGTTGTGATTAAGAATGACCATTCAACCCATTCACAAGCTTTCTCAAAATCCAATAGAAAAATAACAACATTTTGCTTGGTCACCTTGGCCCAATTTATGGCTTCCTAGCTAGTTAATAGATTTTCTAATTTATATCTACCTTTAATAAAACCCATTTGAGTGTTGTTGACAAACTTGGGCAGAATTTAAACCAATCTAAGAGTCAGAAAATTTGTAAGGATCTTGTAAGAGATATTCAAAAGTGTGATTGACTTCCAATCCTTAATTAATATTTTGTCCCAATCTTTTGGAAGTAATTTAATGATGCCTTTATTGATATTACTCCCTAGAGACCCTTTTCTTAGGGCTTCCTCATATACAAGCAATGGACACCCACTGATCCAATCCATCTTTTTCTTATAAAATTTAACAAGAAGTCCATCTAAAACAAGAGATTTTTGATTGTTTAGCACCTTGATTGCCTTTTAGATTTCCTCCAAGGAGATGCCCTTGTCTAGAGTAAGGATATCATCCTTCGAAATCTTTTTTGGGATTGAGATCTACAAAAGGCCCTAGTTTCTTGGTATTTGATGTTGCTACCTTCACTAGCAAACAGATTCTTATAATGTTTAATCTCTTCTTGTTCTTGAACAAATTTATCTTCATCCCATAATTTATCAATATTTTCCTTATATTCTTTCTGATTTAGAAATTTGAAAAATAATTTAGTTCCCCTGTCTCCTAATTCATCCAATACACTTTAGATCTCACTTTAACCCATTGTATTATTTTACTTTGATTCCTCCTATGAGAGCATTCTTGATCAAGATCAAATTCTCACTTAGCATTTTTTTAGAAGGGTAATTTTGTAGTTGAGATTCTGTGATCAATAGGTCATTGTTTAGTTGTTATTAAGCCTTTCTACTATCAATGGCCTCTTCATCATGCGACCTGAAGGCGTGACATCCAGCAGCTTTACAACAATCTCAGCATGACCTTAGCAGCTTTAAATAGAGCCGTTTCCCCCATATGATTAATCACATGAGCTAGATCCCTATACTTATCCACTAATGTCTGCACTATCGCAGCTTCACCCATTACGACTGCTATGTGTAACACAGTATTGCCTTCTCTATTCTTTAGTTTTATGAATTCGAATAGGTCCACACCCTCTGCTTCTCTAGGAGATTCAAGTAACTTGTCGATGAATTTATGGTGGCCTCTAGTAGCGGCAATGTGAAGAATCTTATCTCCTCCCGACGTTATCTGAGAAAAAAACGTCCAATTGGCGTACAGATAGCTCCTCAAGTAGTTTCACATTCTCATGTCTCGCAGCACGTAACAACTATTGGTCCATTCCATTGCCAGGAAACTGCCCTAATTCCATTCCAGTCCCTAATTGAGGGGGTTCCAATTTGGAAGAAACTGTCGTGTCCCAAACTGAGGGGGCATCCAAACTAAGGGGGTAACCTATCTGTTCCAAATTGAGTTGGGAGCATCCAATTAGCTGGAAATTGACCTGTTCCAATTTGCAGTGGGGGGTTCTGAATTGAGTTCATTGCTTTAGAACCATTGGTAGGAAACTATTGTGTCCCAAACAACTATTGTGTGCCAAATTGAGGGGGTATCCAATGATGGGCCATCCATAGTTGAGGCGATAACTGACCTGATGAAGTGGTGCGATCAATAGGTAATTGTTTAGTTTGTATTTCAAAAAAGGAAAATGTGAATTTAGTAAGGCGAAATTAGCTCATTTTCATACTTAGTCAATTTTGGATATTTTGTAAGACAAATCTTGGATGCTATTTTAACTACACATGAGATTATCCATTCAACAAATAATAATAAGAAGATAGGTACAATTTTTAAACTAGATATCTCAAAAGCTTATGATAGAATCTCTTGGTAGTTTCTTTTTATTATTCTCCAAAAGTTTGGCTTCCTGAATAAAGCTATTAAGATTATTAAGAAATATGTCACTACTTCCAAGTTTTCTATTATGGTTAATGGGGCTTCTAAAGGTTTCTTCCCTAATGAAATAGGACTAAGATAGGGTGACCCTCTCTATCCCTATCCTTTAAATTTTAGCAACATAGGTCTTAGGGATAAATATTGATAAATCAATATCTCATAACAGTCTAAAAGGAGTGATTCCAGCTCCCTCCCTCCCTCCTTCACGTCAAAAATTTGTAGATGACACCATTCTTGTTGGTCTATGTTTTGTTCATGGAACCTACCAATGGAAGTCTATGCTTAAAAGGTATTCTCAAATATTTAGGCAACATATTAACTATAGTAAAAGTGTACTTTACTTTTTCAATACAAAGGAAAGGCTTCAAGATAAAATTATCAAAATTCTTGGGTGCCAAAAGGAGTCTCTTCATGCTACCTATCTTGGATTGCATTTGGCTATGAAGAAACTGCCTCACAACTACAAGTCTAGAATTATAGGTAAAATTTAGAGAAATCTTGGGGGTTGGAAGGGAAAGCTCTTTAGTCAAATTAGAAAATATCAAATCTTGAAGGTTGCTCTTCAAAATACCCCTATTTTCTATTCGTCCCTATTCAAACTTTTGATGTTTATACCTGATAAGATTGAATATATTTAAAATAAATAATTGTGGGAAAGGGTGGATGAAATAAAGAGATTAGCCATTGTTAAATGGGACACTATTTGCAAACCCAAGTCTTTTGAGGGCCTTGGGTTAAGGAAGTTATAACCTTTCAATAAAACTTTACTTGCAAAGTTTGGATGGAACCTGATATGTAAAGAAAATGAGTAGACAAGGATTGCCCAAGCCAAATACCTTAGGAGTGATGATTTACTCTCCCCTCGCTACCTAATGTGTCGGTGATTTGAAATTTAATATCTTGAATACTAAAAAAATCCTTAGCTAAAGTATTTGATGGTGTAACGCATGCTAGAATTCATCTTCAAATAAACAAAGCTATCAATTAGAAACACCAGGGAAATCACGAATCCTTGTCTAATTAACAAATCTAACAAGCTAGACAATGAAATAATGCAATCATCAAGCAAAACAAGAATTAAGAATGAAATCAATTCAAATAAAACTCCCTATTCCAAGATGTGCATATTGCTTCCATTGCTCTTCTTCTCTTCGTGGTATGATGGCTCTCAGATATTGCGCTGGTAACCTACAAATGACACAAAGATTTGAAGTTTGTGATTGTTGAAAATGGAGATTGGATGCTCAATTTATAGAAAATTGGAGAAGATTGATTGAAAGGTGGAATAGAATGATCAAGAGGTGTAAACTCAGGTGAGCTCAAATGCAATTTGATAGTTGAACTGTTGATTGTAGGAGTGGAACTCAATAGATTGAATAGATTAAATGAGTCAACTCATTGATGAAAGAGTTAACTGAAGGAAGAAAAAGAATGATTGGAGGAAATAAAGAGGATGACACAGAGAGCTAAATTTAGAAAACGCTAACTGAAGGATGGATATAGAAGTTGGAGAGATAAATGATTTAATTAATTAATTGATTTAAATAATTAATTTAGCATGTGCTTGCATTTAGATTTAACTTATTAATTTAATCTTTGCATAAGATTTTATTCAAATAATTGAATTTATTAATTCAATTTAGCCTTTGAATATATTTAGAACTTGACTTTGATTTTCAATTTGATTTTTGAAATCATGCACATGTGATGAATTTGGAAGAAATTAGAAGAATATGAAATTAAATGAAATTAAAATTTGGGGATTTGGAATTGGAAGAATTAATTAGCTAATTAAATAATTTAAAGAAACTATTTAATTATTTAGAAATGGAATTTAATTAAATAATAAAGACTATTTAATTTAAAGGATTAAATCACAATTAATTAAATAATAAATATTTAATTAATATTTAGAAGAGGGTTGAATGATTAGATGATTAGAGATAGAAATTGAGTAATTAGTAATTTATTTAAATAATAAAAATTATTTAAATTGGGGAATTAATCATAATTAATTAAATAATAAATATTTAATTAACATTTAGAAAATTAAAATGATTAAATGATGATAGAAATAGAAATAGAATAATTAATTTATTTAAATAATAAAGATTATTTAAATTGGGGAATTAACCATAATTAATTAAATAATAAATATTTAATTAATATTTAGAAAATGATTAAAATGGTTAAATGATGATAGAAATAGAAATAGAATAATTAATAAGATGATGAGGAAATATGAACTTAGAATAATTTAGAAGAATAAATTTAATTGACTTAATTAAATAATAAAGATTATTTAATCAATTAGTACATGATCAATGAGACATTTTTAGGTGTCTATATTTCCCCCTCTTTGAGACAAAGTCAGAATGATATTGTTTCAAAGAAATCAAAAAATTCTGCCCCAGTATGCCTTGGTATTGCTGTGCAGTGTAAATATGCCCCCTCAGAAAAGGTGGTTGAAAAATTCAAAAATTGAGACCATTGTTTCGATACCAATGTATGAAATTTCGTTTCATTTCGAGATCGTTTTAGTAGGCTACAAGTTGTTTGAAGCTGGTGGGGACCACGGGCGTCAAGGTGTCGTAAAACCATAATTTTGAGCTATAAATAGATAATTCTAGGTTTTTATTTGCTCATTTGTGATTTGGTAGTTCTTTGGTTTCTTTGCAATTTTTGTGCCTATTTCTGAGTTTTTGGTCATCATGTCTAGTTATAGAACTCGATTGCACTTGTCAGACCGAGTACGTTCATTTCAGAGACCTCCTAGGACTAGCAGCATGGTATTTTTCATTGCTTTTCCCTGATTTTTTCCTGTTGTTATGCCTTTTTTCCAAAAAAATTTCATGATCACTTTTTGCTATGCATTACACAATCGCTTGTCGACTTTTACGCATTAGTGCTTAGTGTACCACATTCGCTGTAAATGTTACGCATGCGTTGTAAGTGTCACGCATTGGCTGTATCATGCCGCATTCATGTATATCATTACGCATAAGTGTTATTTGTCACGCATGCGCTCATTGTGTCACACATTAGCTTCAATCGTCACGCAAGAGCCATATTTGTACTGCATAAGTCATAACTATTACACATTCATTGTAAATGTAAGTTTTTGTCATGTGTTTGAAAATATTTTAAGTTTATCTGGATCCGACATCTGATATTTTGATCATTTTCTCATTTGCAGGAGAACATTGGAGTGTTATACTATCGACAGAGGAGGCCTAGTGGACTTGATCTTCGAGCTAACCTACCATATGATGAGATTGAGCATATTCATCAGCTTGGTCTTTACCAGGTATTGCATTTGCCAGAGGTTACGACCAATAGGGTCATGATTATAGCTTTGATAGAGCGGTGGCACTCAGAGACGTGTTCATTTCATCTTTCGACTGGTGAGGCATCCATTACCTTAGAGGATGTATGGCATATACTGCATATTCCCATTCATGGTGAGAGGGTTATATATGACCATGACGATGGCATTGCTGGACTATGTGCACTTTTTGAGTGTGAGATTCAGGATTTGCAGATCAGTGGCCGTTATGAGATCCCTTGGGCCCGATTAGACTATGATGACTTAACCATTGTATTATGCGGTATTGTCGGTGGTTTACTGATACCTGATCGACGAGGTCATGGGTTTCCAGTTAGATGGGGCAGAGTGCTCCATGATATGATTGTGCATCGTCGACTATATGCTTGGGGTCCTTGTCTACTTGCCATGTTGTACTATCAGATGCATGGTATTGTGTATCTGGGATACCGTTCTATCAGTTGTGGTGTTACTTTGCTGCAGACATGGGCATGGGAGCACATTTCTATTTCTAGGCCTGTCGTTCATGTAGATTTGCAGCCTAGTGAGCCTTATGCTTTTAGGTATATAGCACGTATCAGACACAGGGGTTTGGGGAACACCTTGTACTAGAGACATCAGTTGGATATATTGCAGCATTTCGTTTGGAGACCTTACTTAGATTGCCTCGGTTGGCCTAATGATGTAGTGCACTTGTCTTTCTGCTACTAGTAGAGATATCTTATTGGTAGGACCTTTGAGACTCAACGGATCATAGAGATGTATCTTCCTGGACATGTTCTTAGATAGTTTGGTGAGGTACAGGTGACACCTGTGGTTACTGCATATTTTGCTTGTGTATCTCCTGAGGTATCTGATTGGGGTGTGTGTATTCAGCCACATGTTGCCTCTGCTGACTTTGATTTGTTGCAGCCATTACTCTGGGGTTGGGGTAGGGGTGGAGCGGATCCAGGGATGATAGCGGAGTATGATGCATGGTTTGCTAGGCACAGGCCAGTGCCTTTGACTAATCCTGTTGTTCCGATTACAACACAATAGATTCGCCATCCTAGACAGTGGTTGAGGATAGACGCACGGGAGAGAGCCAGAGGAGATGGAGGAGATGGGGGAGGAGGTGGTGGAGATGAGGATATAGACATTGGTGGAGACACTGAGTCTATTAGTAGTGAGGACAGCGATGATTCCTCAGAGTCATCGAGTAGCGAGGGTGGGGATAATGATGATGATATGCCAGAGTTGGAGGATGTGCCTGCCGCAGAGAGTGGGATAGGAGAGGTTGGTGATGAGGATGAGCTGCAGACTCTTAGAGCGCGGGTGCAGAGCTTGGAGGATGAGGTTGCTAGACGAGATATTGAGCGAGAGACCTATCATGCAGATTATGGTGCCCTAGAGGCGGAGCGAGTGTGTCTTCAGTGGGAGAGAGATGAGGAAGTGCGACGATGTAAGATTACTATGGATGCCTTTGATCAACTTTTTAGAGCAGGTACAAATGTACATGACCAGGGAGAGATATTTCACTACTGCGCAAGAGGCTATTTATTATAGACAGGCATATGAGAGAGCCATCCCTGAGGGTCAGAGAGAGCCTAGCTTCAGTGCATTCATGGGGAGGAGATCGAGTAGATCTACTTCACGATGGACTAGCAGTGGTGGTGTTATGGGACCACCTCAACATCCTGGGGCAAGATCTAGTGGATAGGATCCACCTGCTGATAGAGGCAGTGTTGGTTGATCATGTTATCTGAGCCTTCGGGCTTATTTATTGTATTCACACACATTATCATTTTTGAGTTATATATATAGCATGCGGTTTTTTTTGGAAATGATCTATGTATATTATTTTTGCTTTCCATGTATGATTTATATGATGTTACGAGTTGTATAATGTATATCTACTAGAATTCTATATGATTCTAAATGCAATGATAGTACATGTATGTAGTAATGATGTAATGAAATCTAAAATAAATGCAAATGAACTCTATAATGAAATGCAAATGAACTCTATTATGAATGCAAATGAACCTTATTATGAATGCAAATGAACCTTATTATGAATGCAAATGAACTCTATTATGAAATGCAAATGAACTCTATTATGAATGGTTTTTTGTATGATAATGGTTGAATCCATTTTGACTCAGATACATTTTGAAGAAATGTTAGTGAGATGGTAGAGAGAAAATTTTGATGATAGAAAGAATGTTAGAAAGAAAACGACTAGCCAGAAACCAACAAACTATCAATAAGAAAATGAGACGAAGATGATAATGAAATTGAATGAATCACGAACCTGTGTCTCATATTTTATTGCATCAATATATATTCATCACTGAGCCTTATTATTGAATCAATGGAGCTTAGCACATCAGGGTATAAGGAACCAAGATGCAAAGATATCTCATTGTAGAAACCAACACGTAGCAGACAAGGAGTGAACCCTCCATTCTGGGAATTGCGTTAGGGGTCTAGGTATGTGTGGCAATTGCACCTTGATGTGAAGGCTCTTATCACAGACACCCACTAGAGCAATTTCCCTAGAATTTCATTGCTTCACACCACAAACAACAAACAAAGAAAAAGATAATGCTCATCATAGCTCCTCTAGTCACTTTTGGACATCCTTGAGTAGCATAGAAACAATATCTGTCGCCAAATGATAAAAAGATAAAGACTGACCCGAACAAAATTCAGCAGCTATACTGACCTTGTGCCTTTGTTCTCAGTTGTTTGATGTGATGGTTGATAATGTCTGATCTCATAAAGTTGCGGACCCCGTTTAAGACTGACCTGTCTGATTTCGAGTGTATCCTCTTTTGTTTAAGACAAGATAATGATCACGTTGATATGGATATGATATGATTGATAAGACAGTTTGATCAGTTGATTGCAGATGTTTGACTGGATAGTCGTATCCTTTGTTAACTTCGTGCGAAGTGTTTGCTGGATATCTGCTAGGGTATTTGTTTCTTACAAGACATGTTATTGCAAGTTTTTTGATTGATTGATTTTCGATTTTTAGTTCTTTTCCAGGGGATTTTTTGATGTTTTTGGATTATGTAGGTAGATTTTTGAATGTTTTTATTTGATTTTTTTCAGGATCGTATATGGATGTTTTTGGTTGATCTTTTCAGAATTGTATTTGAATGTTTTTGGTATTTTAATTTTTTTCATTGTTTTTGGTAAATTTTTTTAGGACATTATACAGATGTTTTTGGTTGATTTTGAGGTTTTCAATGTTTTTTTTTTTTGGACTTTTTCTTCAAGACTTTATCTGATTTTTTCGATTTTTTCAAGACTTTATCTAATTTTTTGGATTTTTTTAGGACTTTATCTGATTTTTTGGATTTTTTCAGGACTTTATCTGATTTTTTGGATTTTTTCAGTTATGCCCCTAGTGTGCAGACCCGTATGACATGATGATCTGTAGAATGCGTGTGGAGACAAATAAATTTTTTACATGACCTATGTGAATGCAATATGCAGGATGAAGATGCACTTCCTATTCGAACAAGGTTGACTGTGTTTGTTTTTTAGCATTTGTAATACACTAATTGAAAATGAAGGTGCAAAACATTTCGTAGATAAGCGGTCAACTGATCTCTAAGACCGTTTGGAACATTCATCTCAACACACTTAGTGACTAGGATTTACAAATGGAGACGCGGAAAACTTCCCCATTGGTTCTTGAAACTTTGATCTTCTTTTGCCCATGTGTGTGCAGATGAGTTAATTCCCGCTCTTGTGTTCACTAAAGATACTTAGCATCCTATATGACTAGCTACATGGTTTTTCTAACTTCAAAAGCATCCCAAATAGAGCCTCGCTGCCATCAAGCCTTGAGAGCTCCGACGAGGTTATAGACTGTAATTTCTCAAATATTGCTCCATTGCCAGTAGGCGTTCATAGCCCTGATGGAGTTACTAACATGTTCCCATAGTTAAGCTTTTTATCGTATTTGTATACGTGATATTTCATTTATATATCATTGCTCTTTTTTCCTTTAGATGGATATTTGGCATATCTCTTTTTATTTTTATTTTCTTGCCTTGACTTGTAAGTAATGAAACCTACTTGGGTGTGACAATTACAACGGCGTTGAAGTAGAATTTTAGATTTTTCACTAGTCATATGATCAACTAGGTGTCTAGAATGAATTAGAGATCTCGTTAAGGTGTAAGATATAGCAATTGATAGATTGTGGGTTACCAAGTCTCAAATAGTGAAATCACTACCCAACCATAAGTAAAACATTGTTGCAGGATAATGTTGAGAATGAATGACTTTAGAGCCCCAAAGACTTCATGTCCAAATATCTAAGAAAGGCGATGACCCTTGTTTTCTTTTAAGGATGCAAACGAATGATAAACTCGAATAGTTGCCTTGTTTTATTTGATGCTTCTATGTGAGAATGTAGAACTTTAAGAATGCGGTGCGTTTGAAAAATAAACTATATGTAAAGCAGTGTTTTAAATGATATAATATGCAATGCGGAAAGTAAAACCTAAACTACACAGCCCTTAGGTATAATACCACTTAAGATGCATGCTGCTCATAGGGTCAGAGATTGGATTTCCCTCCAAGGTAGCCAAATGATAGGCACCATTGCCTATGACCCTTGTTATAATGAAAGGACCTAGCTAATTAGGTTCGAATTTCCCTAGCCTTTCTTGTTCTGCTAAGTTCCTTTGATTCTCTTTAAGTACTAGATCCCCCACTTGAAAGGTTCGTGGGTGGACCCTTTTATTATAGCTTCGCCTCAGTCTATTTTGATATCCTTGTAAATGATTGAATGTTGTTTGTCATTTTTCATCAAGGGTTTCTAGTTCTTGCAACCTCGCTACCCTGTAGTCTTCTTCTGATATAATGTTCTGTAAGGATACTCTTAGAGATGGTATTTCTATTTCAATGGGGAGTATCACTTCTGTACCATAGACAAAGGAATATGGTGTTGCTCCTGTAGGGGTGCACACTCCTATTCTATAAGCCCAAAGAGCAGGATTTAGCTGGAGATGCCAGTCCCATCCTGTGTCAGTGACTACTTTCTTAAGAATTTTCAATATTGTTTTATTTGTAGTCTCTTCTTGTCCATTACTTTGTGGATAATATGGTGTGGCAAATCTTTGTTGTATGTGAAATTTGTCACACAATTCTTTCACTTCCTAGTTTTTAAATGGACGCTCATTATCTGTAACAAAGCACATTGGAACTCCATATCTACATATAATGTAGTTGAGCATAAATTTTCATATCTGCTTTCTCGTAGTGTATGTTAAAGGAATTGCCTCAACCCATTTTGTAAAGTATTCAGTGGCTGTCAAGATAAACATGTGCCCATTGGACGAAGTAGGGTTGATTCTACCTACAAGATCTAATCCCCATTGTGAAAATGGCCACGGTGATGTGATGGCTTGAAGATCTTGTGTTGGTGCAGGAATAAGGTCTCTGTGCATTTGGCATTGTTTACACTTCTGTACATACTTGTAAGCATCTTTTTCCATGGTTGGCCAGTAATACCCGGTTCTCGACAGTTTCTTTGACAATGGCGGACTGCTTTGGTGAGCCCCACATATTCCATCATGGACTTCTTTTAAAGCAAGGTGTGCTTCATTCTCATCCAGACATCAGAGAAGAGTTCCATCGAAACCCTTTCTATACAGAGTATCAGCTATGATGGTGTATCTAGATGCTTGACTAATAAAGGTCTTCTTTTGATTTCTGGACAGATCTGGTGACATGTATTGGGTATTCAAATATGTATATATTTCATTGTACCAAGGCGATTCTGGTCCCACAATTGCACATACATAGTCTAATAGGGGGGTCTCATATGTAGGTAGCATTAACTGTTCTATGATAAACTCAAACTAAGTTTAATTAGCAGGCATATTCAAAAGAGACCCTATTGTTGCCATTGCATCTGCTGCCTTGTTTTGTATTCTAGGGATTTGTTCGAAGGTAATTTTGCTAAAGTGCTCCTTGTAATCTTTGACCAACTTCTTATAAGGCATGATTTTTTCATCCTTCGTATTGTAATCATCATTGACCTGGTTCACAATCAACTGTGAATCACCATAGACCTATAACTCTTGTATTTTCCATTGCACAGCTATACGAAGTCCTATGAGGAGAGCTTCATATTCTGCCATATTATTGGTGCATGGGAAATTGATCCTAAATGACTTAGGTATAACATCCCCTTGAGCAGTAATGAAGACAATACCTACTCTGGATCCGTGATTTGTATATGATCCATCAAAGTACAACTTCCACATTATTGAGGTAGTTAGTGTAAACACGGATTCATCTGGAAAGTCTATCAGCAATGGGTGACTGGCTTGTATAGGAGCCTCTGCTAATTGATCTGCTATGATTTGTCCTTTGATAGCTTTTCTGTCTATGTATTCTATATCAAGTGTATGCACATGGATGCTACATAGTGATTAAAAAGTGGAATTACTTGCAATATGCAAACAAATCAGAATCAATTAGAAACTTATAAGGCAACATATTAAATTGAAAAAAAATGAAAAATAATGGGTGAAGCTAAATTTTGATGGATGTAGCAAAGGAAATATCAAAATGACAACTACTAGAGGTATAATATGTGATATAGGAGAAAAATGATAGAGGGTTATGCAAATATTTGGGGACAAGACCAATAATGAGGCTAAGGCAATTGTTTTGTGGTGGGGTCTAAAGAGGATTATTATGCATGGATTCAAAAATATTGTTATAGAAGGTGATTCCAAAATTGTGATAGACCTCATAAAATCAATGATATATCCTACAGAAAATAAGAAATTTCATTGAAGATAGAAGATGTATTCTCACTCTCATACCATGTTGGGATGTTAAACATACCTATAGAGAAGAGAGCATGATGGTATATGCTTTGGAAAATGAAGTCATCAAATTTTATAAATAGAACTATTGAGGAAAGATAGGTATATTACCCATTCGATCAAGAAAAAAATGATCAATGATAGGTAAGAAACACATATTAATCATGTAAAAATTAATTTGATTAACACTGTGAAAGGTTCCTTTATCATTTGGATAATCATGATGTGTAGTTGGTTGATGAGTTATTATAGGGATACAACCACCTAGTTGAGAAATATATAAATCATAGAAATTGATAGAAAGTATGCAGAAAATAAAGGAGGGAGGAATAATCATAAATGGTTGTGTTATGTATTTTATCATTGATATTTCCATGGAATTTACTAATCTTCATACTAGGAAAGTGTACAAAGTCTCCTTTGACATGACCTTTCCTAATCACCATAACATTAATAGCAAAAGATTAATATTTAAGCTAAAAGATCTAGTATATATTTTTTACTATCTCTCACATGGCAAGGACAAAGATTCCTCTACGATAGTTTATCAATTTCATATTGAAATCCTTTTGGAAAGAAATACTAAATGTTTATTTTGTCTCTCTCTTTTGGGTCTCAGGTGTTTTCTAGCATCTACATCTAAGAATTATAGAGGGACATCAGTTGGCAAGAGAAACTACATTGATGATCATATGTTATCATTGATGATGACTTTTGTCAACATGAGTCATCCACAACTCTTGATTGAGGTCCAGTAAAGTCCGATGAGAAGAGCAGGTCATTTGTCTGAATGTACAATTTTGTGGTTTGTGATTCAGTTATGTTGAGTATTTGTTGTTGCGGATCTCAATAAAGAATTGTGATCATGTAATATTCATTATTCTAGGTGTGTAGCATCCCTTGATAGGTTTTGAGTAAGCTGGAAGATCCAGTAGATATTTTTCTAGTAGAACAATCTTCATTGGTTGTAGAGTGTGAAGATTCTATGTTAAGATCATGTAGAGCGATTTTGGCGGTTGTTTGTATAGTTGAGGTTGTGGAGCCGACATATGGGAAGTGTGTGGGCATGTTTTTGGTCTAATGGATTGTTGTTGGCAATATAACAAGGATATTGAGAAGGTTGTTGATGATTATGGACATAACTGGTTAAAGATGTTTTACTATCTTGATATTATTATTTTGTCATTCATGTCAAGAAATTGATTTTCTAATTCAGTATGATGTTGCCATATCTTAAGAAATATGATATGAAGATAATAAAGAAGTAGGTAAAGACACAAGAAAGAATATGATAAATAAAGGGATAAGTTATTCAATGGGCAACTCTACCGAGTCAGACAATGATGAGATCTTGATGTTTTAGATCGTTTTAACATCATACATTTGTTGTAAAATGTAAAGGGTAATACTATACTATGTTATCAAGCAAAGAACCTAGTCGGTAAACCCTAAGGAACCTAGTCGGTAAACCCTAAGGTTATCGCAGTCGGTTAATGAAGACAAAATGTCTACTGAGTAAAGTTTAGTATTCACCAAGTTGTAACCAAGCTATAACAGAATACATTAAATGTTTACATGTGATATTTAATGAAAGAAGCTGATGAGCTGGAGCGGATCAATGATTGGCAAGCCATTGAAGAAGTTTGTTAACAAATCTAAGGCAATGGAAAGTCGGCAAGAAGATCTACAACTCAGATTGAACCGCATTACCCTAACACAAGTTCCAAGGTGAATGTGCAAGTTCCAAGGCAGGGAAAAATGTTTTCAGATCGAAAGATACAATGAACCTGGACAAGATTGAAAATCTGATGGCTATGATTGATCATGGGAAATGTGATCAAGGAGATTAAGTGGTTAGAAGATTGTTTATAAATAAGGAACTGTTGATAAACAATGTTTGTGGGCAAGTGTATGCACAGGGATGCTAGATAGTGATTACCGTGCACAGAAGCTTGAAGACTTGTTAGAATAACAGAGTATTGATGCCCACCAGATAGACAAGATTAGTTCTATGTCTAGATTGTATTGAACAAATAGGAATCTACTTTAGCATTTTAGATGTGAAGTTGCAGACAGATTGTATTACTATTATTTTGTGAAAGTGACAGGAAATCTCTTAACCGAGTGGACTTAACAGTCTTATATGTAAATCCTCTAACAAGGTGACATTCTAAATGTGTTTGAAATCCTTTGACAAGGTCACTTCTAACAAAGTGAAGATCCTAACCAAGCATACTCTAGAAGAGTATATTTCTTAGTGGATCAGAAATCCCATAGTGTTTTTCCCTATTTAGGTTTGCACGTTAAATCTGGTGTTATGAGGTTTATATTGTTCATATGCTTTTGAGTTTGCATGTTTGACAGTTTTTTATTATATGACTGATATATGATACCCAGGTTGAATCTGATGTTTTTATGGATGAATAAGTTTGTATGATTCACCCCCCCCCTCTCATCTTGTTGGCTATTGGATCTGTACTTATATTAAGTATCAGAACTATCAATTGGTATCAGAGCTTTGGACTTCGAAAGGAAAATTTAAAGGCACTTGAGTTAAATGTCCAAAGATGTCTAAGAGGGATGCACCTAAGCTGAACAAGTCAAGTTTCTCTACATGGCAGAAAAGGATGAAGCTACATCTATCAGGAGTTGGAGAATGATTTTGTTGCACTGAGCACCTATCCATTGACTATGGAAGAGATAAAGGCAAAGCAAGAACACATTCAAGCAATGATTGAAATAACATTTGCATTGACCGATTCTGAGTTTAATGATCTAGAAGGCTGCAATGATGCAAAGGCAATGTGGACTAAGCTCATATCTGTATATGGAGGAGATGAACATGTTCAAAGAGCAATAGTTGATAGTCTAAGAGGACAACTTGAATCTATGAGGATGAATGAAGGTGAGAACATAACCCAGTACAGTACAAGACTAAAGGAGATTGTAAATCAAATAAAAGGAGCAAGAGGATCTATTGAAGAAAAGGATGTGACAAGTAAGTTGTTAAGAACCCTTCTACCTACCTATGCAATCCGAGTATCTACAATCAATGAATTGAGGTATGTACCTAATATGCCAGTTTCCTTGGATGCTACTATTGGTAAGCTACATGCATTTGAGTTAAGTAATTTTGATAACAGTGGGTCATCGGTAAATAAAGTTGAATATGCATTTAGTTCTTTTCATGTGAATGAATCTAATGATTACAATGAAAGAAAGTATAAGTACTCTGAAGGAGATCACAGTGGAGCATGTGAATGATTTCGGAAGAACATGGAGGAGGTACATAAACTATATGAAGAAATCAGAAAGCAAGAAGAGTTTGAAGCACTATTGGCCAAAAGGTTACCAAGAGGCAAAGGTAAGTATAAAGGAAAACTACCCTTGAAATGTTTCAATTGTGATAAGATTGGACATATGGCTTCTAACTGTCCTGACAAAGATTTCACTGAAAAGAGAGATTACCGAGATGACAGATATAAAGATAATCATTACAGAGGACACCGAGACTTCAGAAGAAGAGATAGAAAGACATGCTTAATTGCTGATGAGTAATCTGAAGATAATAAATTAGATGAGACTGATACAGAGGAAGTTGTTTATGTGGCTATCAAGGATGGATCAGATGAAGAAAGGTATGAAGAAAAAGCCCTAATATCTCACATAAACACTAATGATTCTTGGATTATAGATAGTGGATGCTCACATCATATGACAGGAGATAAACACAAGTTTGTTATGTTAGAAGATTATGATGGAGGCTATGTTAGATTTGGTAATGATGCACCATGTCCGGTAAGAGGTAAAGGATCCATAATACTTCTTGATAAAGCAAGATGCAATGATGTTTATTGGGTTGAAGGTTTGAAATACAATTTGTTGAGTGTAGCACAGCTAAACAACACAGGTTACCGAATAGAATTTCAGAAAGGAATTGTCAAAGTTCATGACAAAAATGGAAAGTTAGTTGCTACCGAGACACAAACAAAAGGTAATACATTTCACCTTGACTTTACTCACAAAAAGTGTTGGCATACAAAGATTGATAACACTTGGTTATGGCATAAAAGGTTTTGTCATGTTAATTTTGATAATCTAATCAATATAAGTAAGAAACATAGAGTAAGAGGTCTACCAAGTCTTGAAAAACCTGAGAATGCTATGTGCCAAGGATGCCAAATGGGTAAGATGACAAGATCCAGCTTTACAAGTAAGTCCTACACTTCTAAGGGAATTTTAGATCTTGTGCACACTGATCTTTGTGGTCCTATGAAAGTTCAAAGTTATTATGGTGATAAGTATTTCATATTATTTGTGGATGATTATTCAAGGATGATGTTAGTAATGTTTTTAAAAGAAAAATTAGAAGCTTTTCAAATGTTTAAGTGGTACAAGGCTAGAGTTGAAAATGAAATAGGAAGACAACTGAAATGTCTTAGATCAGATAGAGGAGGAGAGTTCACATTTGATGATTTCAACATATTTTGTAATGATCATGGTATTAAAAGACAAGTCTCTACACCGAGGACTCCACAGCAAAATGGAATAGCTGAAAGAAGAAACAGATCTATTGTGGATTGTGCTAGAACACTAATGATTGAGAAGAAGGTTCCACAAACATTTTGGAGAGAAGCATAAAGCACAGCTATTTACACCTTGAACCGAGTTCAATTGAAGAAAGGTACTTCGAAGACACCTTATGAAATCTAGTATGGCAAGAAACCTAATGTAAGTTATTTTAAGATCTTTGGAAGCAAATGCTATGTTCATAAAGATGATAGAAATGGCAAGTTTGATCAGAAAAGTGAAGAAGGAACATTTCTAGGATATTCTTCTAGAAGCAAAGCATTTAAATGTCTGATCAAATCATCTAACAAAATAGTAGAAAGTGCAAATGTGAAAATTGATGAAGTTGCTGAAAGAACTGATGACAGGAATTCCAAAGAACCAGAAGACTATGATGAATTTCTCTATGTGCAATCGAGAAGTCCTACCGAGATAACTGTTGAAGGAAATGAGGAAGATATCCAGTTACCGAGTGATGAAGAGTATCATACAGAGCCTACCAAGCATGTATTAGCTAAATATGGCAGAAGACACCATGCACCAGGTCAGATTATAGGAGATAAGGATGATCCAGTGATGACAAGGAACAAACTGAGACAAAACACATGTTTAATATCTAAATTTGAACCAAGAATAGTGAAAGAGGCATTCAACAGTGAAGATTGGATAAATGCTATGACTGAAGAGATTGATCAAATCAAGAAGAATGACACATGGACACTAGTCCCAAGACCGAAGGACAAAAATCTAATCGGTACAAAGTGGATCTTCAGAAACAAGCTAAATGAGAAAGGTGAGGTCATTCAAAACAAAGCAAGATTGGTTTGCAAAGGTTATGCCCAAGAAGAAGGAATTGATTATGGTGAGACTTTTGCACCTATTGCTAGACTTGAAGGAGTTAGAACATTGTTGGCATATGCTGCTTACAAAAACTTCAAGGTATATCAAATGGATGTAAAATTTGCATTTTTGAATGGAATATTAGAAGAAGAAGTTTTCATTGAACAACCTGAAGGATTTGTTGAAGACAATAATAAAGATCAAGTATGTAAATTGAACAAAGCTTTATATGGTCTGAAACAAGCACCTAGAGCATGGTATGAAAGATTGCACTCTTATTTGATTAAGATTGGTTTTATAAGGACAAGTGAGAAGAACAACATATACATGAAGAATGATGAAAATAGAATACTAATCTCAGCCATATTTGTTGATGATATTATATTTTGTGGAAATGACTCTTTATGCAAGAACTTTGGTAATGAAATGAGCAAAGAATTTGAGATGTCATTAATCGGTGAGATAAAGTATTTTATAGGCTTACAAATACTACAAATGAAAAATAAAATTTTCATTACTCAATCCAAATACATAAAGGAAATCTTGAAATTTTTTGGAATGGAGGATTCAAAGCCAGTAAGTACTCCTATGACTACAAACTGCAAACTATCAAAGAATGATGAATCTGCATCTATTGATGAGACACTATACCGATCCATGATTGGAAAACTACAATATGTTGTTCACAGCAGGCCAGATATAGCACATGCAGTAGGCATTGTTGCAAGATTCTCTGCAGATCCTAAAGAAATACACATGACAACAATCAAAAGAATTTTTCAGATACTTGAAAGGCATTGAAGATTATGGCTTAGTATATCAAAAAGGAAATAATTTTAATTTAAAAGTTTGTACTGATGCTGATTGGGTAGGCAACATTGATGACAGAAAAAGCACAAGTGGAGGAGCTTTCTTCTTAAGAGAAAGACTAGTGAGTTGGCTTAGCAAGAAATAAGGATGTGTTTCTCAGTCAACAGTCGAAGCTGAATATGTTGCTGCAACATTGAATTGTACCAACATTGCATGGATCAAACAACTGTTGGAAGGTATAAATGAGAAAGTTACCAAGCTAGTAACTATATTTTGTGACAATACTAGTGCCATTAATATTTCAAAGAACCTTGTCATGCACTCTAAAACAAAGCACATATCTATCAAGTATCATTATCTTAGAGAAGATGCTCAAGAAAAGAAAGTGGTGTTGGAATATGTTAACACAAAGGAACAAATAGCTGATATCTTCACCAAGCCACTACCAAAGGACACTTTTGAATATCTCAGAAGTAAGTTAGGGGTCCTACCCCTGTCTTTTACTCACTGACCGAGATCAGTGAAGGCATCACTTCGATGAATCTATTGAATATCTTTTAGGGAGCTGATGCTGGAGTGATACACTTTAGAATGTTTTTCTGAAAGTGTATTGGAATAATATTGGGATAATACAGGAAATGATACAAGGAACAGGAATTGTAAACAAATGCTCTGACTGAGACTTAGTTGATACACAATAGCAGAAAATAACTTCTTACATAAACAAATTATGTTTTAGTTCTTTTCTTTTTGGCATTGTTGTCAAAGGGGGAGAAGACCAAGAAGAAGACCTACCCAAGGGGAGAAGACTGAGAGATGAAAATAGATTGAAACCAGAAGAGAAGTCTGATGTATGGGAGAGAGCATTTTAGCATTTCAGAATCACAGCAATCTGAATCTTTTAAAGGTCAAATCAATTGGTTTTGCCATCAATGCCAAAGGGGGAGATTGTTGGCAATATAACAAGGATATTGAGAAGGTTGTTGATGATTATGGACATAACTGATTAAAGATGTTTTACTATCTTGATATTGTTATTTTGTCATTGATGTCAAGAAATTGATTTTCTAATTCAGTATGATGTTGCCAAATCTTAAGAAATATGATATGAAGATTATAAAGAAGTCAGTAAAGACACAGGAAATAATATGATGAATAAAGGGATAAGTTATTCAATGGGCAACTCTACCGAGTCAGAAAATGATGAGATCTTGATGTTTTAGATCATTCTAACATCATACATATGTTGTAAAATGTAAAGGGTAATACTATACTATGTTATCAAGCAAAGAACCTAGTCGGTAAACCCTATGGTTATCGCAGTTGGTTAATGAAGACAGAATGTCTACCGAGTAAAGTTTAGTATTCACCGAGTTGTAACTGAGCTATAACAAAATACATTAAATGTTTACATGTGATATTTATTGAAAGAAACTGATGAGCTGGAGCGGATCAATGATTGGCAAGCCGTGGAAGAAGTTTGTTAGCAAATCTAAGGCAATGGAAAGTCGACAAGAAGATCTACAGCTCAGTTTGAACCGCATTACCCTAACACAAGTTCCAAGGTGAATGTGCAAGTTTCGAGGCAAGGTAAAATGTTTTCAAATCGAAAGATACAATGAATCTGGACAAGATTGAAGATCTGATGGCTATGATTGATCATGGGAAATGTGATCAAGGAGATTAAGTGGTTAGAAGATTGTTTATAAATAAGGAACTGTTGATAAACAATGTATGCGGGCAAGTGTATGCACATGGATGCTACATAGTGATTACCGAGCATAGAAGCTTGAAGACTTGTTAGAATAATAGAGTATTGATGCCCAACAGATAGACAAGATTAGTTCTATGTCTAGATTGTATTGAACAAATAGGAATCTACTTTAGCATTTTAGATGTGAAGTTGCAGACAGATTGTATTACTGTTATTTTGTGAAAGTGACAAGAAATCTCTTAACCGAGTGGACTTAACAGTCTTATATGTAAATCCTCTAACAAGGTGACATTCTAAATGAGTGTTTGAAATCCTTTGACAAGGTCACTTCTAACAAAGTGAAGATCCTAACAGATCTGAGGGAAATCCCTTAACTAGGTCACATCTAGCAATGTGTTTTGTAATCTTTAACAGGATTGGCTTTTAACTGAGCATACTCTAGAAGAGTATATTTCTTAGTGGATCCAAAATCCCATAGTGGTTTTTCCCTATTTGGGTTTCCACGTTAAATCTTGTGTTATGAGGTTTATATTATTCATATGCTTTTGAGTTTGCATGTTTGACAGTTTTTGATTATATGACTGATATATGTTACTGAGGTTGAATATGATGTTTTTGTGGATGAATAAGTTTGTATGATTCACCCCCCCCCCCCTCTCATCTTGTTGGCTATTGGATCTGTACTTATATTAAGTATCAGAACTATCTATTGTTTTAATCGCATTTGAGCCAACTTGGTTAACATGTTTCATTTGTGTGTTATGCAGTTTTTGGGCTGACATGGGATTGATCTAATTTGTTGATGCAGATATATTAGATGAATTGATTTAATCATTTATGAGATCGATGATCATGTGTGAAGTGTGTGTGAGAAATTGTGCGTAGTTTCATATGCATGATTGGAAGATTGGTGCTCCAGTATATTACAAAATACCATAACAGAGTAGAATAGTAGAGCAAAGTGTGATCATAAGTCTTGTGCTTAACCGGAACTATACTTAGGAATTTTTGATGCTATCAAATAGTTCAAACCCTTTTGTATATTTCAGAATCATTTTTTAAGGCAACGAGTCTTCTGGGTTGTAGCTTTTAATTGTAATTGAGCACTGAGCTCTAGGCAATGAGACTGAATGCATGTGCATTCCCCTTTTGTAATATTTTTATACTTCTAACAAAGTATATTATATATTGGGTTTGAATCCCATTGTGGTTTTTCCCTTAACCCGGTGTTCATGTAAATTTTTTGGTTTTGCTGATCTTGGCTTTGTGTTTTCTACACTTTACTTTTCTTTAATTGCATTAAGTGTTTGAAAGATCTGATCATTAAAGATAAAATTTGTTCATTGATTCACCCTCGCTTTCAGTGTTCCCTTGATTTCAACAATTGGTATAAAAGCCTAGTTCCTGAGAAGGAGCCTAACATCTTGATGGAGATTCAGGAAGGTGCCTTAATGGATTCCAGTAGTCTTAGATAATGGTTACTTGTTGCACTTCATGATCTTGATTAGTCCAAAGCCAAAGTACGAGAATTGAAAACAAATCTCAAGGATGCTAAATATTTTATGGAAAAATTAAAGGAGCAACTGAGTAAGTCCAAGGAAGAGAGAAAGGAGCTTTTTGATTAGCTTTAGAAAGAAAATCAAAGCATTGATGAAACAGCCCTGAAGGAAAAGAGAAAAGAATGTGACAAACTTGCTAGAGCTAATGTAGTTAATACAAATGAGATGGAAGCCATTGTGATGAAATTAACAAGGGAAATAGAAGAAAGGAAGAAGAATGAGGAAAAGCTTCCTTAGTCCTTGAAAGACAAATGTGAAGAATGTTATATACTTAAAAATGAGAATGGATAGTTGATGAGTGACCTTCAAGATGCTAGAGAACATGATGAAGATCTTGTAAAGCAGGTCCTACTTCTTACATTTGACCTTGAAGTTGCAAATGAATACAAAGAAAAGTTTTGGATCAACTCATCCAAACTAGACAAGATGCTTGCAAGTCAGAAGAATCCTAATGATACACAAGGTCTTGGATATGAGAAGGGTGAAAACTCCAAATCAGTACAACAAAAGAACAAATCAAGAAAGCCTCTGGTAAGGTAACCTGTAGTGTCCTAAAATCGCACCCTTTGTAATTTTGACCATATTTGGAGCACTCACCTTAGTGTTCTCATCCCCATGCTTGATCGGGACCTATTTATGCCTCCCCCATGTAATAAAAATTATATTTTTACACTTTACCTTGCTGAGACCCCTTGTCCTTGCCCTAAATTTGGGTAGGACTAGGGTGTGGCACCTTGGTCCTCACCAAAACCATGGCACCATGCCATGGTCCTCCTCAATTGGGCCTAATTTGAATCCTTGAGCGGGAAAATTTTCCCCATGTTGGCCTATGTCGGAAAATTAATATGTTTGATGATAAGGAGGTCTTCCCCTCTCATTTTCAATCATAAGATAATAAGGCAATAAGGTGGAGATGATCATAAGGTGAGGAGACTACATTCAAGCATTCAAGAATTCATCATCAAGCACTCTTCAAGGCTTCATATTATTCATCTATCCATTGGAGCAACATTAAATCACTCATTTGCAAGCATGTGTGTGTGATTAGGGTTTTGTCATGTTCATTTTATTTCATACAACATATACAATTACATTCAAGAAGAAAAACACCATTATCAATCATTACAGATCTAAGGTATACATTTCCATTACTTACTTCAATATTTACAATATTTCATTCAAGGTTGATTCCAAACTAAGGTTTGACTCAGGCAAACCCATATTCCCAACCCATTTCTTCTTCTTTCTGTGTGCAAGAAGCAGGTTCACAACTGTACTTCTGGAATTAAGCTTTATTTATAGAGATGAAAAAATACTTTTTGACGTGCGAAAAGTTTGGAGGACCAATAGGAGGGTGACCTGGTCCAGACACACAGTCCCTACAACTTTTGGCAGATTTCATGGAGCAGCTCTGAATCATCTCAAACTTCTTAGATCCAGGTGTATGATGAAATCTTGAATTTGAGGCTCACTATTTCCTCATATTTTGTCTATAATTCTAGCATTCTACTTATTTCAACAATTCAACTTACAAAAGAGGAAAACCCAAATCAATCCAATCCACTTAGTATTCGATCCTTGTCTCATTTAGGATTAGATCTAACTTGGATTCACCTCCTCTTTTGAATGTAAAGTCTTCCAAGTGAAAATTGACTTAGTGAATTCTCCCTTTTCAAGTGGTGAATTTGCTAAGAAATTTTTTTCCACTTTACACAACCTAATGCTTATAAAATCAATGGTAACTATTTTATTTGCAATAAATTTGGTCATATGGCTAGTCAATGTAGAAATAGGATGAACAATAATGGTCCATATTTTACCGGTCAAAGTTTCAAACGCAATAAGTATGGTCATTAGGCAAATGTATGCAAAAGTGTGATGAATAACTTTTAGAATAGGAGAAATGTTAGATGTTATACATGGTAAGTTTGGATGTGTTGTTAATCAGTGTAGATCAAGCAGAAACTAGATTAATTTCAGTTCTATGAAAGAAAATGTTGTTTGCTATGCTTGCAACAAATCCGGTCACATTGCTAAGCATTGCAGAAGAAAAAATATGAACATGAGAGGTCCGAAAGACAAGAGCAATAATGTAATGACAGATGAGAAAGACAAAGAAAATGTTGAAGAGATCAGAGAGCATATGAAAAATACTTGGGTGAAGAAGAGTAATGATAATGCAGTGAATGGGTTCGCTCCTGATTCCGTGCTAGAACCTCTAGCATCTAGCCTTAGGAGGAGTTTTTCATGAAAATATTTCAAACCCATTGTTGGAGATCTGTACCTACTTCTGAAAGATTGCATAGATGTGCGTGATGGTCATAGATGAATTTTCAGAAGTTTCTAATCAGACTTGATGATCCACATAAGATCTTTGTGAAATGCAGAATATTCGAAAGTATTAGGGTTAAGTGCATTTATTGCATTGAAATGTTAGGTATGCTAGGCATAGAAGGAAAATTAACCATTCATCTCTCACTTTGGATTTTAAGCAAGAGAGAAGAAGAGTGCAGTGAAGGAGAATTAGCAAAGATTCTGAGCAATATCCAGATTTGGTGTGTGATCTTGCATCCATTTGAAAGGTATTTAATAGTGAAACCCCTTTTCGGTTGAAGTTTAAAATTTGAATTTGACAAGATGGTTGCATCTGGTACTACAACTCCTTTAGTTGTTAAAATCATAGAGCATGCACACCAGAGCTTCAAGAATCATCCATTCATTTTGATGGAAGACGATCCTAAGATTGCGTTTTCATCAGTGCCCTATGGAGTACTTCATATTGAAGATATTAGGGTATACACGCATTTCCCTACTGAGGAATTGGGTAGCTCATAAACGTTGAATCTATAAAACAATCATGTAGCAGATAAAAGTTCGGTGTTGAAACCAAAATTTTAAGAATTGGAAATCAAGGGTTTTGCATAGTTCATCGAGTTTCTGATGTTCTATGAAAAGGAATGGATCTGGTTCATCTTAGCCTAGTTCATGATGAATTTATATTGTTGGATAAGCCCCACAAAATCACCAAGTTAGTCATTTAAGTTGTGATATGATTATGTGCAACCAGAGAGCTGCCATCCCTAAAGGCTGTGAGGAATGACATTGTGTCCAATGCGACAAAATAAAAATTTGACAAAGGGGAAATGACAATTAACGATATTCTGGAGTATGATATCAGGTTTGCATCAATGGTCATTGGGTATAAAATCTATTATTCTAGCAGAGAAAATTTTATTTCCGGTACTACCATTTATGCCACATATGAGATGGTGAGAGAAAATAAGAAATATGATCTTTGTGAATTACTTTAGAGTGATCTTATCAAGAATATTAATAAGATCAAAGAAAATAAGAAACATTGTGTGGGTCAGTGCAAGAAAATGAGCCCACTTTTTTGCCAAAATGTGGAAGTGTTTTCCCTGATTTTCAGATTTTACAACATTTGACCTAAACAATTGAAGCACTTAAAGATTGAATCTTGAAAAAGTCAGTAATACAAAATGTATCACTCAGAGTCTACTTTCCAAATATGTAATTTATTTTAATACCTAGATAATAGAAATTGAATTTCAAAAGAGATTTCTAAAAACCACATTTTAAAAATGTCTGCTTTAGGACCATACCATGCATGTGTATGATCACCACTTTTTGACACAAATAAAAGTTTTTTTTCAAACCCTTTTGGGAAATGATTTTTAACAAATTGAATATTGATGATGATTTTTTTTGTATTTTTATTTTGAGTATTTAATTTTTTATTATTTTTCTATTGGTCATATTTTTTGTTTTGGAAACTCCTCGTGCACGCTCACCATAATTTGACCTAAATTCATCTTTTTTTGAAGGGTTTTTTTAATTGAAAAAATTCTCTATAGATTGATGTCATGTAAATTTTTTTCAAAATACGTAAAAAATAAAAGATTTATTAAATAAATAACTTAATATTTCAAGTTTATGGACTAATTCTAGTACAAATTAATTGAAAAATAGAAATAATAATCAAATCTTTTAAAAATATATATATTTAGGTTTGTTGAAATGATGTATATCTTTTAGAATTTCTTTTAAAACAATAGTGTCTTAATGAGATACCTATTTTTTATGAAATTGATATTAACATTAAAAAAGTGTTAATTGATAAGTTGCATTCAATTTACTAAAACTTTACTTATTGTATTATCTTCATACTGTGTAGATAACTCATTCTAATTTTGATATAAAATTGGTTAAAGTATGTAAAAAATGATCATAGACTGAGATAGAAAGACAACATAGAGAAAAACCAAAGGAGAAGAACATCTAGATTAATAAAAATGCATTGTGTATGAATCTTAGTCTCTTGTAAGCAATAGTTAAAAGACAACACAACATTTACTTCTAAATTCACTTTTAAATTCAATCTACATGTTTGCCTACATCTCCTCACCATAACCTTTTAAGAGTTATGGATGTCACTCAAGTTTGAAGAAGTTTGAAAGATAAATGTAGACAATCTACAGTAGATTATAAATATTAGATAAACAATAGAATTTTCACACAAAATAAACAATATAATTTACAAAATATGCGAATTAGTGTATCTGTTAGAATTCACTGATCTGAAATTCAATGACAAAAATGTGGTCTTCTTCTTAGAATCTTTCCTCTAATTCTTCGCTTCTGTGAAATCTGTTCCTAAAGAAACATACATATTGAAAACCCTAACAATATACTACATTGTGAACCTTTTCTTTATTTAGGAAGAAGAAAGGGAGAGATTCATGATGACCTCCTTGTTATTTTTTTACTACCATTTTACCAGTTTATTTTATCGCCGGATCAGAACGCGTAGAATCTGGAAGCTTAATCTTGAATCTACGTCGGTTCCTTTGACTTTGATGTTGTAGAGTATTTCAATATTCAAATCTTTCTTATATCAATTTTAACAACTAATCATCTTTACTAGTAAGAATTTAAAGCGCTAATAAATGAAATAAAAATACAATAATTGAATGGTCAAATGAATTTACTTAATGTTAATCGAATTTACAGCATGTTCATAATTTTATCACAATGGTTGAGATTAATTTAGCTAATTTAAAATTCTAAGCTTGTTTTTTTAATATTTTGTAAAATAACTCGTTAGAGTGATATTTGATTTATTCCATTTTGAAATGTTTCAGTATAAATCAAGAAATCAAAACTTGTACAACTACTGAACAGAAGATACTACCTTTTAGAAATAATGTATTGAAAGGATGATTAATCAATTATTTGTAAATAAAATTGATTTACAAAATTTATGGAAAGATAATCAATTAATAAATTATAGAAATAATTAATTATGTGTGCATGAAAAAATTTAGGGACTAATTGATTAATTGATAATAATATTTTTAATGGACAAAAATCACTAAAAATGCAAGTCCATGTAGGTATTTGTGTAGACTATGAATTCTATAAACATTTTACATTGAGCTTCAATATTTGTTTTTTCTTTTTGAGTTTTTATTCAAAAGGAATTTTCTCATGGTCATGTTTTCTGTTTAAAGTAATTTTTTTAATGGTCCTTAAGATTTTAATAAGATCTAGATGAGACCTAGAAGGTCCCTTTCCTTTTTCTTTTAAGTATATTATTTGAATAGATAGATCTACAACCTCTAGTCACAAAAATATTCTTAATTTTCTTATGCAATTTACACATGATTCTAGATCTAATCTAAGAGCTCATAGTTTTTCTTGATCTAATGGAGGTTTATTAAGATGTGAGCTTCATCCTATTTTTGGTCATTAATTTTAAGGGTATTGTAGATGATATTCTCCATTTATTAGATCATGCTTTCATATACAAAATCTATGGGTTTTAGAGACACATTATATTTCCTCTGGAATTGGGGATGTTATACATGGTAGTTGGAGGGGGGTATGGAGGTTATATTAGTGTCAAATTATTTTTTCTTTATAATTATTCATAAATGGTTTACCAAAATTTGGATTTTTATGAAGGACTTTCAATTTTTTTATTCATCAAACTTTGGCATGTAAGATTTGACCTTTTATCAAGGAGATTCTGTGTAAGATTTTAGACTATGTTCCCCTTCTTCATATTTTAGTAAAATTTTGGAGACTATATTTTGTATCTACCATAATTGCGCTTAGAAAACTTGTGGGAACCTCTCAAAACATGTTGGAGAGAGAAGGTAATTTAATTCGTGTATTTGTTTTCAAAATTGATATCAATAATATATATTTTAAATTTCCTATAGATATTAGAATATAAAGCATGCATTAGATTGAGAAGGTAATTTAATTCTTGTATTTTTTTTCAAACTTGATATAAATAATAATTTTTTTTAATTTCCTATATATATTAGAATATGAAGCATGCATTAGATTGAGTAGTTGGATTATGAGGTTCTTCATTTTATTTGTCATGCTTGTCACATGATTATAAGAATATTAAAAAAGATACCCTCAAATATAATTCATTTAGTACAAGAGGTCCTATGGTAAAAAGTAATGCTAAAGGGAAAGTCTTAACTCATTTAGGACTTAACTCAAATAATTTTACTCCTACGGAGTCTTATATAAAGGAAGGAATGAGATATGTTATTAAAAATATTTATCAAAGGGGATTTCTAATAAGAGATTTGACATTATATAGATTTGAGCATGTTGAAGCTACTTCAATTTAGGAACCTAGGATAAATCAATATTTTATACTTTCAAATTCTACTATGATTCTACCACAAGAAGATAAAATCCCATTTGAAGTGCAAATATTTTCAAGAGAAAAGTCTCATCTTCCTTAAAAATTATATCCTATGGATGGATTATGTAGGAATCTTAGAGTTGTATTCAATGCAACAATTCCAACCTTCATGTATGTATGTATGTATGTATGCATGTATGTACATATGTATACATACATACATACATACATACATACATACATACATACATACATATACATATGTACATACATGCATACATGCATACATGCATACATACATACATGCATATATATTAATTCAAATTATTTATTTTTAAAATATAAAAAAATATATCACATCTAGATATTATAGGTTATACTTTTTTTTTTAAAAGATGAATTTAATAAATTTTTATCAAATTAATTTGGTTGCAATTTTTTTAATATTTTTTAAAAGAAATAGTAAAACATTCATAAATAATTATTTAGTTATAATTGATTAAAGTGGGATGGGCCTACACATTTTACATAGCCACTAAAAAGAAACTACTTGGGGCACATGAGGGATGCACACCCAAACAAAAAATAAAACCCAAAACACGCAAAAAACTAGCGAACAACTAGAACAAAATTAGTACAAATAGAGAGAAAAAAAAAAAAAACAACCAACCACCCACCACAGACACAAATAAATCACCTAGTGAGGGGGGTATTATCGTATTTCCATTCATGACGTAACACTTTAACTTTATCAACAAAGGACATTTTTTTGTTTGAATCTTTCCCTTAGGACATAGCCACATAATCTAGCGTAACCTTAACAATGGAGGTGAGGGGATCTAACATCGTAGAAGGAGACATCATATGTCTTTTCCTCTTTTCCTTCCTTTGTTGAATCTCCTCTTTAATGGTATACAAAGAGGTAGGATTCTTCATCACCATTTCCTTTCTCAAAGTAGTCATCTCCTCAAATTTTCTTTTCAGAGCCTCGTGGTTTTCCTTCAACTCAACCATGTCTTTCCTCTCATCCCTTAGATTGATCTTTGCATTGGTTTCTTTAAGTTCCTCCTCCATGGTCTCCCAATTTTCCAATTTCCCCGCCATATCGTTGGTTACCTTCCAAACCATCTCATCTTTTTCTTCCATATCCCAACTATCCCCAATGAGCCTCTGCCTTTGCCATTGCTTCCCAACTATTGATCATCTTCTTGATGACATTCAACTGGGAAAGGAGCCAACAAACAACCACATTAACAAAGTTCAAAATATATTTGATGAAATATACTAATGTCTCTTATACTTATATCCAAAGTTTAGAGGAGTTGTCTCTTGCTTAGGTTTGTTGAAATGATGTCTATATTTTAGATTTTCTTTTAAAATAATATTCCCTCTATGAAATATCTATTTTTTATGAAATTGATATTAAAATTAGAAAAGAAAAAAGTGTTAAGATCCATAAATTACACTCAAATTACTAAAACTTTTATTACTGCATTATTTTCATATTGTATAGACAACTCATTCTATTTTTTATGTAAAATTAGTTGTCTTTTTTAGTATTTTCATTGCCACCTGTGAGTATTGGCACTCACTAATAGAATAAAAAAAAAGAAATATGGAGAGAAACAAACAAATAATAAGAAAATAAAGCATGTATGAATCTATAACAATATAAAAATATTAAAAAATGATCATATCCATAGATTTGATACACAAAGACTACATAGAGAAAAACCCAAGGGGAAGAATCTCCAGATTAATTGAAATTTATTATGTATTCAAAACTTTCTATCTTGTAAGCAATACTAAAAGAACCACACAACATTTAATTCTAAATTCACTTGTAAATTTAAATTATATGCCTTTGTACATGTTCCAGCCACCATAAACTGTTAAGAGTTATGCATGCCACCCACTTGCAAGCTCTTGGAAAGTTGGAAGAAGTTTAAATGATGAAAGTAGGTGCAATCTACAAGAAGTAATAAATATTATTATGCCGAGAGGCATCTACAATGACATCAAAATGTCCATAAACAAAGATCCATTTTTGAAACAATTTGACATGCAAATGACTGTAAATGCATTAAATATGTCATGTTTCATCTTTTGTGGAGGTGTTATTTTATTACTCCAAATAAAATAGAACCCTCGCCACTTGTCTCGAGCTAGATTCACAACTTTTTGTATGTAGGAGTTTAATGGATTTGTATGCTTGGTGTTTAGTATTTTAGAAGAACGTTTATTTTAGAGATGATTCTCCTCGGCATATACCTGTGTTAGCCCACTCTTAAAACCACTGCACATATATTTTTCAATATAAATATACTAGTATAAAAGTATAATTTTCACATGAACCTCTTTATCATTATCTAGTTATTTTTACTTAAATTTTACAAGTACTTATTTATTTTTTTAACTAATAAATCAACACAAAACAATAATTTTTTTTTTTCCTAATCAAATTAATTCCATGAACCAAATGAAAAATAAAGACATAATTAACATGGTCAACCATACAACTTTAAGATTAAATAGATATTAAGAGAAAATTTATAATGATAAAAACATTAAAATCCATACCAATGTGAATCTATTTTTTTTTTTTTCAATAAAAGTGGACACTAAACTTTTTTTATTAATATTTTTTATTTTTTACACAGGATTCAAAGAGCATACCAAAGGAAAGAACCCTAGGAAGAAAACCTCCAGTCACAGCTCATAAAATAAACCTATAGTATCTAACGGATCAATTTATACACCCTGCCCAAAACCACATACAAAATGAGGGCACAACACATATAATATCAATTTTTCATAGAGCCCATATGACAATTTGCCAAAAAAAACCCATCGGATGATTTTCAAATGTAGACTCCATAGCTGCTATCAATGGAAGAAGACAAAATTTTCCAAAACCCTGTGCCAAATCCCATGAGCCAAAAACCTTCCCGCCAAAAAAGAAAGTATCAAAAAACCTTTGAAAAAACACTATTATATCAAATACCATGACCTCGAACTCTTCTCTAGACAACAAACATGAATACTTGAAATGAAAGGGGAAAGCGTGAATAATTATCATCATAAAATTTTACATCAACGTTACTCAAGAAAGTCATATGACTATTGCTGCAAACCTTCCCATACCCTAGAAGGAATTTCTTCAAAACCCACCTCTCGCTAATTAGCATTGCTATCAATGGCTAAATTTGCCAAATAATCTGAAATCTTATTAACTTCTCTGTAACAATGGGATACCAAGAAAGATTCAAACAATTCTAATTTTTGTAAAATGGGATCAAGTATATATTGCAAATTACAACAATTCGATTTCTTTTTCATAACACATTGAATAATCACCATAGAATTACCTTCAATTATTAAGTCCTTAATTCACAAAGAGATTGCCATATCCAATCCAAAAGACAAAGCATGAAATTCTGCATAATTGTTAGTTTTAAAACTAATAACATGATACTTAGCTCAAATAAAATTTGCATTGTGATCATAAATTACCATGCCTACCCCAGCCGACCTAGGGTTACCACGAGAGGCCCCATCAAAATTTAGTTTAAAGTGCCCCTGTGGAGGAGGTTTCCATCTAGCAGAGCATCTCTTACCTATTGCATCATTTTTTTTTAAAATTGAACCATGAGAGGGTAAAACTGATAGCAGCTTCCAAACTCTAGTAACTCTACTATCCTAGTGTTAAAAAGAAGTAAGATTTTCCAAATTCTTATAAATAAATGACAAAGCAACCTCAGAGATTGAAGACTCAATTTTTAATAGAACCTCAGACATAGGAGACCTTGTTTTTTTAAATATCCTATTGTTTCTCTATAGCCAAACATTCCAAATCACAATAGATGGAGATATGATCCAAAGGCATGCATAAAAAGATGAGGCAAACATAAAGGGCCAAGATCTAAAATGGGAAATGAGATCCTTACCAATAACAAAGGATATATTTAACTTCTCAAAACAACCATTGCCAACATTCATAAGCATAATCACAATGTAGGGATAGGTGTGAAGAAGATTCTAAATTTTTGTTACAAACGACACAAGGGAAAGCAACAGTAATACCAAGCTTGTCTAGTCTTATACCTGTAAGGACTCTATCCTGAACTGCCAACCAAGCAAAGGCTCCAGCTTTGGGAAGACAAGCCGAATGCCTAAACAACTTATAAGGCTAAGAAGATAAATCTTTAGCAACCGTAAGAGAGTTGTAACCATCTTTAATAGTGTACTTACCAAAAATATTCTTTGTCCAAATAAGTTCATCCTCAGAATCAGAAAGAAATACAATTCTATCCCCCAAAATATTTTCAAAATCTAATTTCATGCTTTGATCAACATCTAAGAAATCAATCAACTTCCATCTAGCTAGCTTAAGGGGTCCACTAGTCATAATTTCAAAATAATCTGCTACAAAAACACCCCAAAGGGAGGAAAGAACAGTGATCAGAGGAGACCAATCCTTAATATTCAACAAAGGTGTGTGTCCATTCCATACTTCATCCCAAAATTTGACCTTTCTACCATTATGAACAATCCATGAGAGATGAGGCAAAATAACTAATCTACATTTACAAAGGAAATTCCAAATAGTAGAACCTGAAGGCAAATTTGAGACTTTAAAAATGTACTCTCTCGGTCCATTATTTAAATATTTGGCAAACATAATCTGTGCCCATAAGGAGCTAGGCTTGTCATATAATTTCCAAACCAACTTAGCACCTAAGGCTAAATTTTGATTCTCTAGACTCCGAATTCCTGTTCCCCCAAGTTCCTTAGGCAAACATACCTTATCCCATGCAACTAAAGGGTGTTTCTTCTTGCCATATTTATTATTGTTCCAAAGAGAATCTCTAAGAGTATCCTATAAACTAACAATGGCTGCTTTTGGAGACATCAAAATAGACATGAGATATATGGGAACAACATTCAAAATAGACTTGATGAGAACAATTTTACCCACCAAAGATAACCATCTATGATTCCATGAGAGAATTCTTTTAGAAATGACTGAAATAATCTTATCCCAAAAACCAATCTTATCCTATTTAACAAAGAAAGGAATCCCAAGGTAAGTACATGGAATATTTCCAGTCTCAAATCCCCAAAAGGATTGCAACCTATGCTGAACCAGTTGTGATGTATTAAGGAAAAAAATCTTTGATTTATCACCATTCACTTTCTGACTAGAAAACGATGCATAATTTTGTATTATTCCTTTAATCACTTTTGCCTCAACTAACTAAGCATGTCCAAATAATAGAGTATCATCTGCAAAGAGACAATGAGAAATACTTTGGGGAATATTCTGAATCCTTATACCTTTCCAAAGCCCCCTCACTTTAGTAGCCCTAATAGCCCAACTAAAGGTTTCGGCTAGGAGAATAAACAAAAAGGGAGAAAGGGGATCTCCTTGTCTCAAACCCCTAGAGGAAGTGAAAAAACCACAAGGAGAACCATTAATTAAAACTGAGAATCTTGCAGAAGAAATACATGCATGAATCCATATGACCCAGGCCTTGGAAAAACCTAACTTCTCAAGAATAACACATAAAGCCCCCCACTCTACTCTATCATAAGCCTTCATCATGTCTAGTTTAAGTATCATGGCCAGGGTTCTTTGGGTGGAAATAGAATGTAGCACCTCATGTGCTATAATTGCACCCTCTATCATCTCCCTTCTAGGAACAAAACTACCTTGCTCAAATGAAATGATCCTAGGTAGAATTTTTGCCAACCTAAGGGAAATTGCCTTCGTAAATATCTTAGACAAAGTGTTACATAAAGCAATGGGGCGGAAGTTAGCAAAAATCTTAGCATCCTCTTTTTTAGGAATAATTGCAATCATTGTAGTATTAAGTTCTTTTAAAACAAAACTATTTCTCCTAGATTCCTCGAGAGCCAATAAAACATCATTTCTCACAAAATCCCAACCTTTTAAAAAAAATAAAGGACTAAAACCATCTGGTCCCGGGGCTTTATCCGGATTCATAGCAAAGACAACACTCTTAACATCTTATAAGGAAAAGGGAGACATCAACATCTTATTGTCTTCCAAAGATACTAAAGGAGGAATATTAGATATAATATCATTGCTGGGATTCCTATTTTCCGAAGATAATAATGACTTAAAAAACCTAACTGCCTCTAAAGCAATGTCCTCTGACTCTGTCAATAAATTCCTATTCTGACACTGAATACAAGATATCCTATTCTTACATCTTTTAATCTTAGTTGAAGAATGAAATTTTTTTGTGTTCCTATCACCATCTGAAAGCCATAACTCTCTAGATTTCTATCTCCAATAGATTTCCTCTCTAGCTAACACCTCCTCAAGCTGTAATTTTAGTGACTTCAATTCATCAAAAACTTGTGGCACCATACTATGTTGAAGCACATGAGTATTAAAACACTCAATCATATCTTGAATCCTTTGTTTCTCCTAAAAAATATTCTTAAAATGCGAGATATTCCATTCCCTAATATTCAATTTTAAATAACTTAAATTCTTAGCAATCTGAAACATACGAGACCCAGAACAAAAAGGAGTAGAATTCCATCATTTCATAAGCAGAGGTAAAAAGGAAGAATCCCTAAACCACATGGGCTCAAATTTAAATGGAGACTTAAAAGAAGCCCTATCCTCAATAACTGAAAGGGAAATTGGAAAATGATCAGAACCTGAGACCAGCAGAATAGAGGAAAAGAATTCAAAATCTGAATCAATCCAATTCTTAGATAACAAAAACTAATCTAATCTCTTAGCAATCCGAGAAAAATCCCTTCTCATGTTTGTCCATGTGAAAACCCCATTTTGAGACTTATAATCAAAAAAGGCTCATATCATAAATGAAATCCCCAAAGTCATCCATAACCCTTTTATTAGGGAAAACACCTCCTTTTTTCTCATCTAAATCAGTGATAGCATTAAAATCACCCCCGAAGATAATAAAGGAACCATGTTTTAAGGGAGAAGAAATCCTCTTTAATTCACCCCATAACTTACTCTTCCGTTGAATTCTTGACGAAGCATAAATGTTAAAAAGCCAGAATTTAACCTTCGAAATCTTGCTTATAACTAAAGCTTACATCCAATTTGTAGCAGATGCCACTAACTGTACCTCAATATTATAATTATTCCAAGGCAGTGCAAAAACCTCCTGAAGCACCACAAGCTGGAGAAGAAAGAAAATTCCACCTTCTCCAAGATGAAAAAACCAAATCAGCAGACTCCTTTGACAACTTTGTTTCTTGCAACATAAAAATATCACACTTAATTAAGTCCATTTGGGACATAATTAAGCATCTCTTGTTAGGGGCATTTAAGCCCCTAACATTCAAAGAAATAATTCTCATTGTCCTCAAGGGGAGGCCGAAGCTCCCCTCTTCCCAATAATCGGAGAATTTTTGCTTTCCCCAAAGCAACCTTGCAAATTACGTTTCACAGCCCCTAATCTTGTCATAGGTGGACTAGTCACGAATCTTTTACTCCTCTTTCTTTTTACACTTACAAGAGTTAGGCATGTTTTCTTAGGCCTACCAAGAGAGACCGAATGCCTCCCTTGCCCACCAGCAGGAGAAAGGGATAAAGTCTTTTGAATTCTAGCATCAATTTTTATTTGAGTCTTAAGATTATTTGGAGGCCTACCTCTCCTAGGAGAAACCACTGATGATGAAAAAACTGGAGTTGTTTGGACAATTGGTAAACTCTTGCATGACTTTGGAGAAGCCAGAATAAATGGATTATCTTCAAAACCCAACTCTATTGTAGCCAAAACTGCAAAAGGATTAGCAGATGCAGAAATTGGAAGGGTCGAGTTTATACCCCCCAAATCATTCTCAATTGAACAAACAACTCTATCAGTAATACCCTCATCCATTTGATGTGCATGATTGTTAAAAATATCATGTACTTGCTAAACCAGATTCTCATCTGGCATAATAACAGGGACAACCTCTGATGGATAACTATTCCCTAAGCAAGATTCATTAGCCATATTAATTTCAACATTCAAAGGGGAATTATTAGACACCAAATTTTTAATTTCCTGAACTAAAGAAGCATCATTAGGAAAACCTATGGTAGGTACTTGTTTAATAGTTTCCATATCAACCACTACATTTTTATCTAAATTCACATTCTTTGAAGAATCCAAAACCTCCTTTTGAGTGCATGAAGACAAATTGTCATCCTTACCCTTTGTGTGATTATTTATCATCTTAGGGCAATCTATCATCAATGGGTGATCTACTCCTTTCATCAGGGGATTACCATCCACTATACCCCTGTTATTAGAAAATATCTTCAGTAAAGATGAAGGTGAGACCAAACCCGAAGTATGATCATTTGGTTTCCCAGAACTACGATACAATGGATTATTTTCAAGATTAATGTGACCTATTTCTACCAATTTATGCGAAGAGACATTTCCACATCCTTCAATTGAAGGTCTCACCGACAAACTATCTTTATTAAGGGATTTAGGGACAGAGTCAACAACCTTTTGGTTTTTCTTAAAATCCATAAGTAAAGGAGCATCCAAAAGTAAAGGAGACTTAAGAAGCTCCGTATCTAATTTCTCAATTGACTGGTGCGAAATACCATCATAAGACTTGATATTACAAGTATGGGGGCAAACATTGTTAGGGTTAATAAGAACACAAATTTTTACCAGAACCTACCCCTCCACAAAGTCCATTTTAGATGTTAAAAAAGTTCCAATAGTATTTCCAATTTTCTCAAGAACATCTAGATCCATAAATTCAAAAGAAATTTTAGGTAAACCAAACCAAAAAGGAATAAGTTTCGAACTAGATCAAGAAGGAACAAAAAAAGGTTTCCAAGCCGCAATTGAAATTCATTGTTTTCCAAACCAATGATGCGAAGTTCTTAATACCTCATCTCTGAAAGAAGGAGAATCAAAGACACTAATAAAAGCATTCATAGACAATAATTGAAAATAATGCATATCCCCCCATCTTTTCTACAATTTATGATAAAGCTCTAACAAACTAATTTGATCACCCCAAATTTCCCCAGAAATAGCATTCATATGCAAACAATTCACTTTCTTATTGACATAAGAACCTAAAAGATCGATACAAGGGATAGGAGCCCAAACCTGCAATGAAGAAACCTCGGGCAAAATAGGAATAGATGGAATCTTACTTACCTTTTCCAGAGTAGCTTCCTTGAGGTTCACATTTACCTTATTTCCCACTTGCTGTGAAGAAACAGAAACCCTAGCCGCACTCTCCTTATTTGCCAAGCCAACAACCCTAGCAAACGTGCGCTGATTGCCCAAATCCAAAGATGATTTCCTCGAAAATCCCTTGAATTTCTTCTCAGAATTCCCATGATTCGCACCATTATTAAAACGCCTTTGAGTGAATCTCCTTCCATTGTTATTCTGCCTCCAAGCTACACTGCGTCTGTTCCCAAAGAAGCCTTGAAAGTATTTTGAAGCTGGTTGAAAAACCTTGTTATTTCCGCTCTGGTTTACCTGTATTGCCATGTCCTTCCAACTGCCTTTCGTGTAGACCCATTGTGGAACATGAGGCGGGTCTTCCCAGCCCACATCCGCCCATGAACCCAAATGTCCTCTATCAGCCATCTCCGATCACTGTATTATCCGATCACTATATTATGCTGATTTGATGTTACCCCAACTATAGCGATGACAATGCAAGCAAACTTTTACTAACAATGAACCTCAAGATGATTGGTAGGTGTCGTCCTTTGCTGCTGTCACAAACAAGTCTGAGTATGACAAAGTTATCTGCTACTAACAGTTTGAAAGCCTCCTCCCAAATGCCGATATCCAAACCAAATGATAGCATCTTCACTAATCAGTTGTAGATCAATCACCGAATAGGCAAGGTTGTTTGCAAATGCTGTGGATCGGGTGCTTGCTAGGCGTATTTGGTTTTGCTTAGATCTAATCGACCTCTGCAACTTCTCCGTTGTCTGTGGATCGGGTGCTTGCTGGGCGTATTTGGTTTTGCTTAGATCTGATCGACCTCTATAACTTCTCTGTTGTCCGTGGATCGGGTGCTTGCTGAGCGTATTTGGTTTTGCTTAGATCTGATCGACCTCTGCAACTTCTCCGTTGTCCGTGGATTGGGTGCTTGCTGGGCGTATTTGGTTTTGCTTAGATCTGATCGACCTCTGCAACTTCTCTGTTGACCGTGGATCCAGCAGTCCTAAATCCGGATCATTCAGATCAAAGGTTTTGCTTTTCTTATTGGTCAGGAACACTCAGAATTATTGCATCCTAAAATTTAACATCGCTGCAATTGAGGTGTCAATCAAGCTGTTTACTGGAGGTTTTGATAGCTCTGGAATGTTTTCTCACAAGCCCTATAATCTTCGACCATGCATCCACAAAAAGTCTGCCCTTTGCCAACTTGAATGAATAATAACAAGGTGTTCCGATTGTTAGTAAAAGCTGAACCTTTTATAGTATATTCAAAACTAATGCAAGAAACCTTTCATTATCCTATACTATAAAAGATTTCTTGCATACTGGGAATTGGAGGCCTGTGCAATCCCTGTGTACGGAATAATAAACTTACATTAATTAGTATAATAAAGTGCAGTAAACAAGCGCGCCAATGAATTAGGAGTTTATATATTAGCAGCTTGTGTTTATCCTTTAAAATCTCAGTTGGAAAGGCAATACAGACATCTATCTGAAACCAGATTAATCACAGATCGCTCTTGTAAAAGACAAAATCTCTAGATTATTTTCTTTCTACTTTATTTTCCTCGACAAAGCTGTCGTATTAATCTTGGAATCTTTTCTTTAATTTATGATACCTGCAAATAAGTCCATCTGTTAGGTTTTAGTGATGTGAGATTCATTACCAAAAGTGTTGTTTTTCTTGGAATCTTTCCTCTATTTCATCGCTTCTGTCAAATCCATTCCTAAAGAAACTTACAAATTCAAACCCTAAAAATACAATACTTTGTGAACAATTTATGTAAGAAAAGCAGATTCATGATGTACATCTTTGTTTTATCGACGGATCAGAACGCGTAGCTTTCATTTGAAAAAATCTCGAATCTTCCTTTGACTATGATGTTGCAGAGGTTTTTTAAGATTGCCGAACGCACAGTCTATGCCGAGCAATACACTGCATTCTACTCCTTTTGTGATTTGACAAAATGGCTTCAAACTTTAATCTTCTTTTGATTGTGATGATTTTTCTTTTCTTTTCTACAAATGGAGGAGCCAATCCACCAAACGCCATTAAACCTGCCTGCGAGCTGGCTCCTGATCGTAAAGCCTGCGAGAAAAGTCTTTCTGAAAATCCGAGATCTTTACGAGCAGGTCGAAAAGAAATGACTCAAATTGCCCTCAACATAAGCATACCTAAAACCCAAACAGTTCGAGACTCCATTTCCAGTGACTCTGCTAGATCGTCCATAAACACCCAAGCCGTCGACGACTGCCGCGAATTGTACGATCTTACCGTCGATTACCTGAGGGAGAGTCTGTCAATCTTGACAGAATCTTCTATGGAATGGAAAGATGCAGTGGATATTCAGAGCTATCAGAGTGCAGCCCTGACGAACCAGATCACCTGCCTCGAAAGCCTCAATGAAGCGAAAATGGATCTCAATTTGCTACCTTTCACAGATTATGTGGCAAATGCGTCAGTGGCCGTGAGTAATTCCCTGGCTATTGTAGAGAAGCTTTTCATCAGAGCCAAGGAATCTCAACAAACTTCTGTCAACAGACGGCGCCTGTTATCTGAAGCCCGTCAAATTGATTTCTTCTCGTGGATGTCTGGTGAGGACAGAAGATTGCTTCTTCAGACCGCAGCCGGCGTCAATTTGACGGGAAACGTGTTGACGGTGGCAAAAAACGGTAGCGGAAATTACACCACAATTACTGATGCCATTAATGCCGTTGCAAACAAAAGCTCAAGCAGAACAGTAATTTATGTAATGGCAGGAGTGTACGAGGAGTACGTAAGGGTGGGGAAGAACAAATATAATATCATGATCATCGGTGATGGAAAAAACGCCACTGTGATCACTGGCAACAGAAGCGTTGCAGATGGCTATACTACTTTCAAGTCTGCCACTTTCGGTGTGTTATAATATCTTTCTCTTTGTCTTCTTCTCTATTTATAATGTGTCTAGCTTTCAAATGACATATTAATAAACTTGATGCATCTAATTATATGCAGCAACAGTAGGGAAAGGTTTTATTGCAAGGGATCTCACAATTCAGAACACAGCCGGTCCAAAAAAACACCAGGCCGTTGCTCTGCGGGTGGGAGGAGATCAGTCTGCATTTTATAGGTGCAGTTTTAAGGGTTACCAAGACACTCTGTATTCGCATTCATTCTGTCAATTTTACAGAGAATGTGATATCTATGGCACTGTAGATTTCATCTTTGGCAACTCCGCTGTAGTATTTCAAAACTGTACTATTCTGGCACGAAAACCATTGAAGGGGCAGAAAAATACAATCACGGCTCAAGGTAGAACGGATCCAAATCAAAACACGGGAACATCCATCCACGCTTGTAATGTTACAGCGGCCCCTGATCTGGTTCCTGTTATCAGCTCTTTCCACACATACCTGGGAAGACCATGGAAAAAGTACTCTCGAGCTGTTTACATGCAATCTTATTTAGGTAGTCTGATCGACCCGGCTGGGTGGTTAGTATGGAATGGTAGCTTTGCCTTGAGCACGCTGTATTTTGGTGAGTACGAAAATTGGGGTCCAGGGTCAAATACTTCATATCGGGTCAAGTGGCCTGGTTATCATGTGATGAACAGGATTGATGCTTTAAATTTCACTGTAAGTAACTTCGTCAATGGTGATACATGGTTACCAGCAACTTCCATACCCTATCGTGGAGGCTTATATTAATGTCTAAGAAACCAACTCAATTTCACTCCTCTTGGATTATAACGTCATTATATATTTATTTGTTCTTTCTTGTACCACGGGCACGGAATAACAAAAATAGTGAATTTATTAGGAAACTTCGTGTTGGAAGAAAATGATTTCTCCCAGTCTACGTTTGCAGTAGTTGCAACTGAACTGCAAGATCTGTTAAGCCGTTCAAGTATGGTTTTCACATTTACTAAATTTGTGTTTGAATGTCCTGAACGTTCCTTCACTTGGTGTCCACACCTTCCGTCTGGTGGGTTGTAGTAGTCCTCTATAAATAAAGAAGCAATGTAATTTGTTCCTGAATCAATCAATAAAATCTATTTCTGTATTTTCCAATACTTATCCATTTGGTTTCGGTGAGTTTGCCTTCTGTTCATGGCAAGTCTTCTCCTCCTTGTTCTTCTCCCCCTTATTGATAAGTCTGCTCAGGGGGTTTCTCCCTCGTCTTGTCTTAAGGTTTCAAATTTGGATAGTGACTCATCCTTGGGGAGTTGTTTATGTTTAATGTAAGAATAAATGTCCTGTTAGATTTTCTCGCTCTTCAAATCTTTGGATGCATTGTGTACTAGATCGGTTTCTAGCTCTGGTAAGGTTTGTTCTACCCTGTTCCACTATTGTACTATTTCAGTTTTATTTTTTTCTTAGTTTGTTCTTTCTGAACTCTTTGTACAAAGTTCTGGACCCCCTTAAAATCTTTCTTCCTAAAAAGACGTTAAAGTATTAATTTTAAAAGATTAGGTGAATTACGGCAATTATATCTTAAGACATACATTTCAATATCCAAATCCTTCTCATATCAATTTTAACAACAAATCTTCTTTGTAGGTAGGGTAATTAATAAAATAATAATATAATAATTGAAATTAAACTCTAATTATATGCAAACCTTCAATTGAATGGTCAAATGAATTTACTTAATGTCAATGGAGTTTGCAACATGTTCATAATTTTCTATAGACTTTCTGCGCATGTAATTTAAGGAAGAAGAGGTAAATTTATATATTTTCAGAGGCGATGAATGGTTAAGATTAATTCACGTAATTTAATATTTTAAGTTTATTTTTGATATTTTATTTTATAACTCATTTGAATGACATTTGTTTTATTTCATTTTGAAATGTCCAAGTATAAATTAAGAAATCAAAACTTGTATAACAATGAGTGGAAGAGATTGCCTTTTGAAAATGATGTATTGAAAGGATTATCAATCAATTATTCATACATAAATTTAATTTATAAAATTTGTGAAAAGATAATCAATCAATTAATTACATAAATAGTTAATTATGAACTAACCAATTAATTGATAATAATATTTATTATGAACAAAAACCACTAAAAATACAAGTCCATGCAAGTATATTGTACACTATGAATTTTATTAATATTTTACATTGAGCTTTGAGATTTGTTTTTTCTTTTTGAGTTTTTATTCAAGTGAAATTTTCTTGTGGTAATGTGTTTTGTTTAAAAGTATTTTTTTAATGGTCCTTGGGATTATAGTAGGATCTAGATGGGGCCTAGGAGGCCTCTTTCCTTTTTCTTGTAAGAATGTTATTTGAATAGATAGATCTATAATGTCTAATATGTCCTTAATTTTCTTATGCAAGCTATGTATGAAGCTAGACCTAATCAAATGATTGGTTATTATTCTTGATCTAATATAAATCTATTGAAAATTGAGGTTCATCCTATTTTTGGTCATTCATTTTGAGGATAGTCTTCATAGTATTCTCTATTTATGAGATCATGCTTTGATATACAAATCTATGGATTTTAGAGACACGTCATATTTCCTCAAGAATTGGGGATGTTGTACATGGTAGTTTGAGGGGGATATGGAGGTTATATTGGTATCAAGTAAGTTTTTCTTTATAATTCTTCATAAATGGTTTACCAAAATTTGGATTTTTAGGAAGGATGTTAATCAATTTACTTTATTCATCAAACCTTGGCATATGGGATTTCATCTCATCAAGGAGATTCCATCTAACATTTTAGTATAAGCTCCCCTACTCCATTTTTTGATAAAATTTTGGAGACTACATATCTTGCATCTACTACATTTGTACTTAGAAAACTTGTGGGTACCTCTCATAACATGTTAGAGAGAGAAGGTAATTTTATTCTTGTATTTTTTTGTAAAACTGATATCAATAATATTTTTACTAATTATATAGAGATTAGAATATGAAATACGAAACATGCAGACATGAATTGGATTGAGTCGTTAGATTATGAAGTTCTTCCTTTTCTTTGTCATGATTGTCACATACTTATAGGCATATTCAAATAAATTTCCCAAAAAGACCCTCAAATGTCGCTCATTTACTCCAAGAGGTCTCTAAGATAAAAACTAATCCAGGGAAATTCTTGACCATTTAGAAGCACCTAACTCAAATAATTTTACTCCTATGAAGTCTTGTATATATAAATGAATGAGATATGTTAACAAAAAATATTTATCAAAGAAGAATTCTAATAAGAGATTTGATATTATATAAATTTGAAAATATTGAAGCTAATTTGATCAATAAGCCTAGAATAAATCAGTATTTTACATTTTATATGTTTAACATGATCCCAACACAAAGAAGATAAAATCCCATTTGAAGTACAAATCATTTCTAGAAAAAAGTCTCATCTTCTTTCTTACAAATTATATTATATTGATGAATTAGGTAGGAACCTTGGAGTTTTATTAAATGCAACAATTCCAACCTTTATAGTAGCCTCATTTGAAAAATTGTTTATAATAAATGTGACTCTAAAAGGTATTCACAATGATACACTTAAGGATAATTTACAAAGAAAAATCATGGCCCATTGGGTATCCAACACAAAAAAATTTAAAATATTAGCATGAAAAAAGTCTCTGGAGAGAAAAAATGATCAAGAGAAAGTGGAGATGATTGGAGAAATAATGGTTGAATTTGGGGTGATTTGTACTTCATATTTTAACTTCTTTATTTCCCAAAATTGATAGTGGTCTTATGGAATTCGAGAGACATGGGCAACCTCAAATCAAAAACTTATTCGAAAGCTTATTTAGATTCATGAGCTTGATATTATTTTTCATAATGAAATGAAACATTCTATGGATTAAATATTAGCTACTTGTTTACTTCTCTCAAAATGTAGTCAATATTAGTATGTTTAATTTTAAGGTTCTCCATATGGGTTATCTTTCCTTTGGGACCCTCATCAACTTACAAATTTTAAAAAGATTTTGAATTTTTTTCTATGAAATTTATTAGGGAATTTGAACTATAAAAAAATAATCTTATTAGTTAGAATCAAGTTTTTACACCAAGAAAACTTAAAGTCTTGGTCTCTAAACCTCTTAGCTGAATAATAAAGCCTAGTTTGGTAAAATTTATTGGATATGGCTCAAAGAAGTAGGCTGAAGTATGGGAAAAACTTTTAAATTATAAGTATTTTTGAGATATTATTATTCTTGAGGTTTTGGGAGTTTTTTTTTTCCTAAGAAAAGCTATATGATTTGGAACACACAAAACAAAGGTTCTTTATTTCTTAAAACAAGAATTTTTTGAATTATAAATTTTAGAAATGATAGTGGATTCTTCGGATTTCTATTCCTTAATTCTCACCTAATATTTTTATCTACTCCTTTTGTGTGAAATATTTTTAATGGTTGGTCTAAAGTGTGATACCCAAAACCTTAATTTGTTCGTGGAAAGATAATCTTAATTCAAAAATTCAAAAATAAAAATGTAAAAATAATTTATAAGAAATATTGTTATATAATAATTATCATTTAAGTCACATAAGAAATTGATTAAACCATAAATTAGAGTTGAATAATTTTATAAAAATTATAGTCACATAAATCTGTTCAGTTTAATTAAATGAATATTTGATATTTATTTGATTGAAAATCCACTAGCCATCAGTTAATTAAATTAAAATTTAATTAATTTATCTTCAAACATTCTCCTATTAATTAAATAAACTATTCAATTTATTTTAATTAATTCATTAAACCAAATTCACAATCAATTAAATGAATAAATTCTATTTATTCAATTTAATCCTCTTTCTTCTTTTAAATAAATTAAATAAAATATTTATTTAAATCATTTATTCCCCCCACTTGCATTTTCCTACATCTCCCACTTGCCTCTTAAATCCCCTTCCTAAATTCTTCTAGAACCTATCTAATCCTACTCAATTAGCCTAATCCATCCCCTAATTATTGTCACATTCCTAAGCAACCTAAAGTCACTTCTCAAAGACTTCAAAGTCTTTGAAAAACATTTAATGCTTTGTGTGTTCAACAATTTAACCTCTAAAAGTATTCTAAACCACTTATGGCTTTTACATGACCATTTATGGTTAACCCCTAACTCAACCCTCATATGACTCATGTGTCTCCTCAAGCATTTATTGCTTTGATGATGGTTATCCCTTTCTCCTTTGAACAAGAGTTTATCCATTGGATAAAAGATTTATTCTTTGAATAAATAATTTATTCACACAACCCAACCTTAACCTTAACTCCCAAGTTAGCTCTTAGGTCATGTCAAGCATTTAATGCTTATTCCTTCTCCTCTCAACCTAACTCATATTGACACTTGTCATCCTAGGATTGGATTGAAAGCCATCACATGGATTGAATATCATTCAATCCTGACCCTTGTTGAGATTACTCAATCTCAACTATCTATTGCTCCATTTTTCCTATAAATAGAGCCCATTTCTTCATAATCCAAATCCTGAAAACTTGTATGCATCTAAGTTATAGAAACTTTTAGAGAGCATTTAGCATGTCTTACTCATATTCACTCTTTTGGTTAAAATTAACAAATAGCATTTAGATAACTCATCCTTATTTGGTTATCAAGCTTGCATTTGCATACTTTTCATAATCATCTACAATCTTGAACCTCCATAAGCATCCATAGTGCAAAAATTTGATGAGAGCTACACTAATTTGGAACTTGGAGAGGAGAGGAACAAGGGAGAAGGAGCTAAGAGCATGGTATAAGGAATTTGGAGATTCCTTGTTTTATTTACTTCCATAGTTAAATATTTTATCATGTTTTTAGTGTCTCTTTTGGTATGCCTACTTAGATTAGTTTTTGGTTGATTAACACTAACTCTTCTTTGTTTCTTGTGTTTTTGTGTGTTATTCGACCACAAGTTTTAGTCTAACCTTGCCCCATTTTGTAGAGCATTAAAAATTAATTATATTCATGATTGAATAGTGTGATCTTATGTAATTATTATTATATTCTATAAATGTGGAGAAATATGAAATACGGTCGTAATAAAAATTATACTTCATAGCAAGTATGTATGTGTTAATTTATATAAATCAAATACAAATTGAATATGAAGGATATGAAATAATATTAACTATATTTAAATATTTTTAAAACTAAATATTTCAAAGAATCCACTTGAATAGGGAAAAGTCACTAAAAATGATAGTGTAAGGTATTGTACTATGTGTGAGACTAAACTATGAAAAGATTGATTATTACAAAATTAGTAGCATACATAAATATCTCATGTTTTAAAGGGAATATTTTCTACATGTTATGCCTCTAGATATTTATTTTTAATTTTTTTTTAAAGTTAAAAATGTTTAATATTAAAATAGGAGAAACAATAATTTTTTTTTTATATATTTTCAAATTGAAATATACATGATTAAATCATGAAGATGAAAAATAAAAAAAAATTCACTATCATGAAATCAGCAAAACCTAGAGTAGCACATATAACCATAACCATGGAAGGAAGGAGTCCCCTTACTCCTTTATGTTTTTTATAATTATTGATTACTTAAAAAATCTAAAAGATTTTTCAAAATGTTGCAACACTAGCTTAGAGATATGCCAAAAATGATCTTTCTCTAAAGAACACTCGGTAAGGTACTTAACTATTCCATTTCATTCTCTAAAAATATAATTAATGGAAATAGCCTCAAAATTCAAAGAGTTATAAAATCTATTCTAGTTAAGAATTAGTCCTCCAAGATGATCTTGAGAGTCATGATTTCTTAAGAGATAAAAAAAAATCAAATACTTCGATTCACAAATAACTATCTTCTAGTTCAATTCACATATATTCTCAAGAGAAACCAAAATATCTCGATCTTCCATTAGATTGCTAGATCCAATACCCATATCATAAGAAGAAATAGAAAAGATAGAGCCATCACTATCACAAAAATTCCTCCCATTCTAGTGTTACTTAGGCTACAATAAGAAGAACCATCAATATTAATTTAAAAAATAAAAAATAGAAGGCTAAAGACACCACTTTCCACTTCTATTCACCTTCTTAAAGGGCCTAGATTTAGGCCTAAATTAAAATAATATATTTAAAATCTCCAAATGGTGTGATTGCATAAATTTAGAAGCAGATAAGATGTCATAATAAGAAAATTTAACTAAAACTACAAGGGAAAATGAAAATATAAGAAGATTTTCTAAACTTGCCCAAAATTAATTGAAAGAATAAATATAAATAATAAGATTATTCTAGCACTGCCACTAATGCCTCCAAGTACTTAAGGAAAAATTATAGAGAAAGAAAGGATAGGCCAATTTTTATTTTTCTTATTTCCACACAAAACATTTTGAAGGACCATAAATCTTCTCTTTATAATATTATCACAAGTAATAAACTTATTTTAACAAGGTAACTAGACAAAAAAAATTCATTTAGGCTAGTAGAATTTATTTCATATTTTTCTCCACCAATGAAAATATCTAATTCCACCACCTCCTCTCCATAGCTGGCTCTAGTCGCATTTGCGTGTGGTCCATGGGTAGGTCCTCAATCCAACACACCAGCTGTAGATAATACTCATTGTAATCCAGTCTGTACTGAGGGATGACCCCTTTGATAGGTACATGTAAGATCCTCTAGACATCCTCCAAGGTGATGGAGGCCTCGCCTATAGGTAGATGGAAGGTGCACGTGTCACTATGTTATCTCTTGATCAAGGCTGTGATCATCGTTTTGTGTGATTACACACATAGCCACTCTAATTTACATGATCTAGTCCGTGAACCATGAGCACCATCTGCTGAGTGAAGTGCAATCTCTGCCATAACACCATGGTCGACAACCAATAATCATGAGACCCGATCGAAGCTATTGTCTCCTACATCCAGCAAATCACAGTATTCAACTCTTTTCTATACATTTTCCCTCCCATGCCCATTGGGGCATACCCTCGCTTTCCATTTTCACCTCTTCCTTCTCATCCCCTTCTCGTTCGGCCCTTCTGGGAAGCTACGTCATTTGGGCCGGCAGAGACGCCAAACCCACAGCATATGCATCATTTTTATAGGCGCAAACACTGTTTTGCCTTTTTTCCCCATTTTTTGCCCCAATGCAAATGCTAATCGCTGGATCAATGTCTGCGCATGCACCTATCTACCCTTGCAGACGAGGCCTGTTTGCTCAAATGCGATTCTCCAAGCAGAGACATTACTGTTTGGAAAATTAATGGTTACATTATGTTTCAGGCATTAGTAATTGTGTAAATGTAGAAAGGTAATTACTCTTGTAAAAGTAATTAGTTGTATATATTGTTAGTGGTTAATGTGTTATATCAGTGAATGATATTTAGAGATATTTTGTTTGGTTAGGTAAGTGACTATATATATTAGCCATGTATTGAGTCTTGAAATGAGATGAAGCATCATATTGATTGTGTTTAATTTATTTGCAGCTTGTCTGTTTATCTCTACCTATATTCTTAACATGGTATCAGAGCAGTTACGTATCTTGTGCCTGCTCTTTAGTAATAAGATGGATTCTATACCTCTTAATTTGTGATGAGGATATCGCTCTATCTTTAGAGTAGTCATCAAATCAATGAGCTTGATTTGCTTAAATGCACGTATGGATTTTTTATTTGCCTGTGTATGGTGTTTGACCTTTGTGGTACATAGGGCATCCATGTGGTTGGTGGACAACGATTTCTTAGTCACATCTTATTTGGAGTTCGACTCCTTTTTGTTGGAGTCATGTTAACTTCCAACTAAGACTGTTAGCGCAACTACAAACTCTTTGTTTTTTCAGTGATTTATGGTGAGACTGCTGAGACTGCAGTTGCATGCCTGTTAGGACAGCAATGCAACAAAATTAGATCTAAGCTAGCGAAGGAAGGTCTCAGTTTTAACTCTGGTTTTTCTGAAATTACCTTCACCTCCTCCATGAATTCAGCTCTTATGAGAGTTCTTTATTTGTATAAATCTACATTTTACAATTGTAATTGTAGACACTCAAAAATGGTCAACGCTTGCGAGGTCATATTTTAACATTTGCGCATTGCCTCATTTTAGGTTTTTGCGTCGCATTAACATTTCTCCTATGTCACGCACTTGGTCTTTATCATTTGTGAACGTCGAGTCATTCCTCTACATTCTTCATTCGTCTCACCTTCAAATTTGGTCTTGTCGACAACATTATCCAGTTATGATTTTGATCGATTTTATCCTGTTGCATCAATGAGCATACTAATTTGTCATCATTTTGGACATCATCAATCCTAATTAGGGTTTTGTCCTCCTATCAATCTTGTGATCGATTTGTCATCAGTCATTGCTCTTTTATCAATCTTATCATCAATCTTATCATTTTGGACATCGTCAATCGTAATTAGGGCTTTTGTCCTCCTATCAATCTTGCGATCGATTTGTCATCGATCATGGTCATTAATTTTATCATCTGGTGATCGGTTTATCAATCTTGTCATTTTACGATTGATTTGTCATCAATCGTTGTCTTGTTCGATTTTATCATTTTGCGATCGATTTGTCATCAATCGTTGTCTTGTTCGATTTTATCATTTTGCGATCGATTTGTCATCGATCGTGGTCATTATCTTGTCATCTTGCAATCTATTTTGTTGTCGATCCTTGTCCTCTTGTCGATTTTGTCATTTTGCGACTGATTTGTCATCGATCGTTGTTTGTCTCAATTATGTCAATTTGGATCAATTTGTCATTGTTCCTCATCAATTGGCGCATTTATCAAATCATTTTATCGCATTGGTCATTTATCAATCCAAAATCAAATCATGATCAAGTCAATTATCTTTCATCAAGACCTAATTCATCTCTTTAGGGTTTCGTGATTTAATCATTTAACCTAATTTGTCATTTCTTCCTCTAGGATTACTAAATTATTTATTAATCCTAAGTCTTCTCATTACAATTAAATCTTTATTTAATTGGCTAATTATTCTTCCTCTTGTAAATTAATTAATAAATGACAAATTGTTAATTAATTTACCTAATTTCTTCTAGTTCCTAATTTCCTATTTTTCCATCAATTTCTAATTCCTAATTTTCATCAATTTCAATTTTCTTTTTTCTTAATTTCTTATTCCTTTTCCCTCCTATTTCATCTCCTAATTCTATGGGAATGACATTTCAATTTGTCATAAATTGTCATAATTGACAATCAATCAATTTTGACATAGAATGTGTCATTAATTGTCATCAATTATCAATCAATCAAATTGTGCATGGAAAGTGCATAGTTTGTCATAATTTGTCATGTTGATTTGCAATTTCCATTTGAATTGCATCATGCTAATCTTGTCATTTATCCAATTCTTCTATAAATTGGATGATTTTCAATCAAACCTAATCCGAATCCTTAATCAAACTATCGAACTTATGCTTCTAGTACTCTTGACCAATAATCAATATCAATCTTGCTTTCAATTGTGTGTGCACTTGTAGGTGAGATCTACAAATCCTTTGAAGAGGAAAGAAGAACAATGGAGCTGCATGGAAGAAGCATCCAAATTGTCATCTGGTTTGCATGATCTTTACTTTTGAATGCTTTGTTTTATGTCTCTATTGAGTGTGCTTAGGATTAGATCATTGCAATGTGTGATTGAGCTAATAATGAATAATATATCCTTTTATATATTGCTTTGATGATTCCTAATTCTGATGCTACAGTAACAGACACAATGAATTAATATAATTTCATTCTTGCAGCTCTGTTTTTCTTCTCTATTTTTTTATGCAAGTTTGTCTTCTTTTCCAGCTAGATCTATATTTTGCTATGCAGAAAATTTAACATGGTATCAAAGCCTGAGAGCTAGGAAAAAGGACAAATTATTTGCAAGCAGATTTTTGAAGAATGGAAGCCGACGTAAACCTTCGTTCACGGGCCTTGCCTTCATCTTCTCTTTTGTGAACATCATTTCAATGGACCTGTCTTGTTTCTCCTTTGTCATATTATGAAGGAGATTTTATACTATTAGTGCTAATGCTTCTTGGTTTTGTTTCAAGTTTGATTAGTTCACTGTTGGCACCTGTATTTTAGACTAGCAACTTCTTCTTGCATGGTTGAGTAGTGTTGTTGGGGTCACTCATGCAGATTCATGTGCCACCTGCATCTTCGAATTTCAAATGTTTTGTCTTTGTTTGCCTTCTGATCATTGTTCGAGTAGTGTTATTGAGGGCACTCATACAGATTCTTGATCTTAATCATCATCTTGACTTTCGAGGAGGTTGTTTATTCAACACTATGGTAGTAGTTACCATTTGAGAGTTGTCCATACTTTTCTTGTATCTCAAAGGATATTCTTCTGCACTTCATATAGTTGTAATTTTTAGGGGGAATTTTTCCTCTTTCCTCTTTCTTTTCCTTTCCTTTTCTCCTTAGTTGGAATTAAGGGGGGGTGTTGGAGTCATGTTAACTTCCAACTAAGACTGTTAGCGCAGATACCAAACTCTTTATTTTTGTAGTGATTTATGGTGAGATTGCTAAGACTACAGTTGCATGCCTGTTAGGACAACAATGCAACAAAATTAGATCTAAGCTAACGAAGGAAGGTCTCAGTTTTAACTCTGGCTTTTCTGAATTGTTCTTTATTTGTTTATGCAAGTTTGTCTTCTTTTCTAACTAAATCTGTATTCTGCTATGCAAAAAATTTAACACTTTTTATTGGGTCGGCCTTTCTCTAAGTTCATTTGATTATAGATTTTGCATTCTTGGCTTTGAGAAGCTTCTTCATCACTCACCTTTGCATCTATTTTGGTGTCAATGAAATTTTGTATCTTTTGTGCTTGATGAATTTTTTCTGAGTTAATGAAAAATTTGTGAAAATTGGCATATGAAAGAATCAATCCTTATATCTATATGCTTGTTGTTTGATAGGTTTTCTTTTTTTCTCACATTGGCTATGAGTTTCAAGAAGTTGAAGGGTGCTGGATTTTGTGAAAGGCTATTAGCCAATCTATTCATGGATCGAGAAAAGTCATTCATTGAAAGGTCACACATTAAAATCTACGTATTTTTTACTATGCTTATCTCAATTTGGTGTATCCTTTGATCCATGGTCTGATTATAGGATTTTTTCACTTGGATCGGGCCCCCAATATCACTTGTTTCTTAGTGAGTGGGAAATTACAACTTGTGCTAGTAGTGACAAATTCCTAACAAAAGGGTTGGTGACTTTGGCATCACCATTCAATTGTGTTGGAGTAATGTTAACTCCAACTAAGGTTGTCTTAGTGCATGCAACTTTTTGTTTATCTACCTATTTTTCTGTTCTATAGTAATCTACGAACAAGATGGTGCATATGCATTTGTGCACATGTTAAGTCTAACCAAGGTGAATACTAGATTAATATTGTTATCTCTGCCTTTTTCACCACATGTGGGATTAGTTCAATGTAATTGTCACCTCCATGATTTACAGTGATTTATGGTGAGATGGCAGTCAAAACTATAATTGGGTTTAAGCTAACAAAGGAAGAGTGCATGTTCAACATAATGCATGTTCTCTTTAATTTCCTATTCCATTGTAATTTATTTGTTCATATGGTGGTTCTCTTTGTATAAATATGCATTTCATAATGTAATTACACAATGAATTAATAAAATTTCATTTTTAGTTGTTTTGTTTTTCTTCTTCATTTCTCTACAAGTTTGTCTTCTTTTTCTAGCTAGATCTATATTCTGCTATGTAGAAAATTTAACATGGTATCAGATCTTGGGAGCTAGGAGGAAGGAAAAATTATTTGCATATAGATTTGTGAAGAATGGAAGCTGATGTAAACATTTGTTTCTAGAGCATGCTCCTTGCTTCCTTTGTTCATGCTCTTGTTTGCATGGGACTTGCCTTCATCTTCTCCTTTGTGACACATCATTTCAGTGGACTTATCTTGTTTCTCCTTTGTCATATTATGAGAGAGATTTTCTACTATTAGTGCTAATACTTCTTGGTTTTATTTCAAGTTTGACCAGTTCACTATTGGCACCTATATTTTCGACTAGCAGCTGCTTCTTGCCTAGTTGAGTAGTGTCATTGAGGTCACTCATGTAGATTCATGTGCGACGTGCATCTTCAAATGTTAGATGTTTTTCCTTTGTTTTCCATCTGATTATTATTCGAGTAGTATCATTGAGGGCACTCATGCAGATTCTTGATTTTGATCATTATCTTAGATTTTGAGGAGGTTATTTATTCAGCACTATGCCAGTCATCATTTGACAGTTGGTCACACTTTTCTTTTTGTTTCAAAGCATGTTCTTTTGCACTTCATTTAATTGCATCTCTTGTAATTTTGAGGGAGGGTTTTGTTCCCACTTGGTTTTCTCTCTTTCCTCTTTTCTCTTTCTCTTTCTTTTCCTTTTCTCCTTAGTTGGAATTAAGGGGGGGTGTTGGAGTAATGTTAACTCCAACCAAGGTTGTCTTAGCGCATGCAAAGTTTTGTTTGATTGTCTATTGTTTTGTTCTCCAGTAATCTACAAACAAGATGTTGCATATGCATTTGTGCACATGTTAAGTCTAACCAAGGTGAACAGTAGATTAATATGGTTATCTTCGCCCTTTTCACTGCACACAGGCTTAGTTCAATGTAACTGTCACCTCCATGATTTACAGTGATTTATAGTGAGATGTCAGTCAAAACTATAATTGGGTTTAAGCTAACAAAGGAAGAGTGCATGTTCAACATAATGCATGTCCTCTTTAATTTCCTATTCCACTGTAATTTCTCTATTCATACAGTGGTTCTCTTTGTATAAATATGCATTTGCATAGTGTAATTATATATTTGAATTAATAGAATTTTATTTTCAGCTGTTTTATTTTTCTTCATTTCTCTACAAGTTTGTCTTATTTTTCCAGCTAGATCTATATTCTTCTATGATAACTTAGATTAGATCAGATTCAAGCTAGGTTGATTGGCAGACTATGGAGAAATATAGATCAAATTTCATAGTATTAATCGAATTTTTGTTTAGCATGATCTATGCATTACCAATTTGGTGACTAGTAATACATTGTCGACAAGGGCAACTAACACATTTGGATCAATAAAAATCAATCTCTACAAATAAAGGTCATCATACTTTGGAATTATATCAAAGTAAGTCAAAGTAAAGTATTATTTTTGAATTGGATCCATTAATTCTTGTGTCAAAATAAAAAAAAATATCGACAAAAAAATGAAAATTATAATTGGAGTTTATGATAGGTGGTACCCAACACTCCTTCAAAGAAGTTTACATCAAATGGGGGAATGCATTTTTCCTCACAACTATGAAATTAGCCTCAAAGTCAAATTTTCTAAATAGTAAATTTGATGGAGGAAGGAAACAACGAAGGGTGGAGGACACTCAATGAACTCTCGTCAGTCACCAACGATGAGGCCGTTCATTAGCTTTTGTGGCACTTTATTTTCTAGTATATGTTTTATTTTTCAATGTTCCTAGTTGTGTAATAAGTGGAAATTCACTTTGTGGAGGGGAATATAACTAATGTTCCATTCCCATTTGTGATATGTATGGTGATTTCTATGTAACTTCAATGATGTGCAAGCATAGTGGCGAACAAAGCACTAGAGTAAGTCAGTTCGTGGATCTTGAAAGGGTTTGTGAGAGGATCCAAAAAACCACACGAGGTGAACATATGAGTGGAGGTTCATATTCATGTCTAGGTTTGTGGTAAGCCTGTTTAAAACCATGGGAGGAGAGAGCCTTTCTCTTGGATCAAGGTCACAAGTCACATAGTTTGACATGCCACAAGTGTGAGCATACTACAAAAGAGTGTGTGAATTTTTTTCTACCATGTCAACATTAAGCAGAGGAATGTTAGGAAAATTAATGTTTACATTATATTTGAGGCATTAGTAATTATGTAAATTTAGAAAGGTAATTGCTATTGTAATAGTGATGTTATTAATAAACATCTCACTAATATAGGTTTGGATAATTAGTTGTATATATTTTTAGTGGTTAATGTGTTATACCTATGAATGATATTTTGGGATATTTGTTATAACACCTCCCTATTAAATAGGAGGTTGTTTGGATATGTAAGTGGCTATATTAGCAATGTATTGAGTCTCTAAATGAGATGAAGTGCCATATTGATTGTGTTTAATTTATTTGCAGCTTACCTATTTATCTTTGCCTATATTCTTAATAACTACTAGAAGGGTGCATACATTGAACCAACAATTGGACTTTGCACCCCTCTTGCTTTTCTACTCTAAGGTTTCATCACAACTAATGGCAGACCTTTCAAAATCAAGATGTAAAAGAATTATGTTAGAATTTTGATATCCAACATCGTTTTTCCACTCCATACTACTGTTGGCATTTTCAGTAGAAAGGAGATTGTTGATATTCATTAAGGATATTAAGAAGGTTGTTGAAGATTATTGATATAACTAAAAAAGGATGATAACTATCTTTATAACATTATTTTGTCATTGATGTCAAGAAATTGATTTTCTGATTCAGTATGATGTTGCCATATCTTGAGAAGATTGATTTGAAGAGAATTAAGATGTCGGTAAAAGACACAGAAAGAATGTGATAAGAAAGGGGATAAATAAGTTATTCAATGGGCAACTATTACCGAGTTAGACAATGATGAGATCATGATGTTTAGATTGTTTTGATATCTTGCATATATTGTTGATTGTAAGGTTAATACTATACTACGTCACCGAGCAAAGAACCTAGTCAGTAAACCCTAAGGAACCTAGTCAATAAACCCTAAGGTTATCGATATCAGTTAATGAAGGTAGAATGTCTACCAAGTAAAGTTTAGTATTTACCGAGTTGCAACCGAGTTATGACAGAGCGCATTGCATGAATATAAGCATTATTTAATGAAAGACAATGATGAGCTGGAGATGTATAAATGATTGGTATGTCATGCATGAAGTTTGTTAAGGATCTATGGCAATGAAAGATCGGTAGGAAGATCTATAGTGCAAATTGAACTGCAATAACCTTGTGCAAGTTCCAAGAAAGGAATGCAATTCCCAAGGCAAGGTAAAATGTTTTTAGATCGAAGGATACATTAAACCTAGTCTAATGTGAAGATCTGATGGCTAAGATTGATCATGGCAAATCTGATCAAGGAGATTAAGTGGTTAGGAAATTGTTTATAAATAAGGAATTGTTGATAAATAATGTATGCAGGCAAGTGTAAGAACATGGATGGTACATAGTGATTACCGAGCACAGAAGCTTGAAGACCTATTTGAATAACAAAGTAGGGAGCCCAGCAGAGGGACATGATAAGTCCTATGACTAGATTGTTTTGAGCAAATAAGAATCTGCTTTAGCATTTTAGATGTGAAGTTGCAGATATATTTACTACTATTGAAAATCTCTTAACCGAGTGGACTTAAAAATCTTATTTGTAAACCCTCTAGCAAGGTAACATTCTAAATGAGTGTTTGAAATCCTTTGACAAGGTCACTTCTAACAAAGTAAAGATCCTAACAAATCTGAGGGAAATCCCTTAACCAGGTCACATCTAGCAATGTGTTTGTAATCTTTAACAGGATTTGCTTTTAACCGAGCATACTCTAGAAGAGTATATTTCTTAGTGGGTCCGAAATCTCACAGTGGTTTTTCCCTATTTGGGTTTCCACATTAAATCTGGTGTTATATGTGTTATGATGATTATGTGTTTATGAGTTTGCATGTTTAGCATTTTTTGGTTATATTGCAAAAGTATATGTTACCGAGGTTGAATCTATTGATTTTATGGAAGATCAAGTTTGTATGATTCACCCCCCCCTCTCATCTTGTTAGCTATTGGCATCAGTACTTTACATTTAGTATTAGAACTTAACAACTACCTACGAGGTAATGGTGAAGTTGAGGATTTGAATAAAACTCTTATTAGAATCCTCAAAAATATAGTTAATGAAGTTGGCCCTAATTGGCACTTGCAACTCCACCATGTCCTTTGGGCCTACCGCACAAATATTTGCACACCCACATGGGCCACTCCATAATTCCTCATCTTTAGCTTTGAAGTAGTCCCGCCTCTTGAGATCAATCTCCCTTCACTATAATTATCATTTCAAAACATTCTTCCTAGATGAAGAATATAGTGTGGCTAGACTTCAAGAGCATGATTTACTAGACAAATGACACCCCAATGCTTTGAATCACCTTTAGGTTTATCGGAATCTTCTATGTCTCATTTAAAAAAAAAGAAAGTAGAAAATATGAATTTCAAGTTGGTGATCTTGTTCTTATGAAAAGTTAGAGGAATATTTAGGATTAAGAAAAGAAAGGCAAGTTCAAGCCTAGTTAACTAGCAGCTTATGTCATTACTAGTAAGTATGGTTTTGGAGCATATTAGTTGGCTACACTTGAAAGAGAATCATTGGACGAGCCCATGAATATCATCCATCTAAAAAAAAATTATGCCTAGACTTCAGGGAATCCCAATTTTTAAGAAATTCAAAACAATAAAAAAAATGCAAAAATAGAAAAAAATTAAAAAGCATAAATTTACAAAAGAAATTCAAAAAATGCATATTAGTAAAGAAAAATCATTTCATCCATTAGTGAAAACCACTTCATGGCACTATGGGAAAGTACCTTGGTGAATACTTGATTTCAAGTGCCAATGTAAATAAATTGAATCCACCATCTAGTTAGGCACTTATCACCTTAAAACAACTAAGTTACCTTCCAAGCTCTGAAGATAGAGCTAGAAATGGATGTGCCCAAGTTGCATTTGATTTTCTCTTTTGGATTGGATTGTGGGATTCTCTCCAAGTAAACACAACTATTGGCCATTTGGAAGAATTAATTATGTGTTGCATTGAATGTTTTGTTATTTATGTCAACCCTAGATAGTTTGGATGGTTTACCAACACCCTTAGGGTCTCGATGTGTAGTTTCTGGTTGGATTGGATCCAGCATGCTCCGGTATGCTTCGGTATGATTTGGTTATGAAATTGGCTTATTAATAATACTAATGTTCATATTTAGTAAGTTGGTTTTGGTTTGGTAATCGGATGCTATCCTGATTGCTTGGAAGCTTGGCTTGTGGTTCCAACGAGAGTTTTACTGACATAGTTTTTGATGATATGCATAAGTGGTCTTGGTGTAGCTTCTAGTGGAGATTCAGGATGCTGTTGATGATCATGTTTGAGACTTGACAGATGGAGATAATTGTTGTAGTGTGTGGACCTATATTGGGTCCCAATGTTATCTAGGTTATGGAGTGACTTAATGTAATGTGTGGACCTATACTGGGTCCCGGTTTTATCTAGATCATTGTTGTATCATGTGGACCTATATTGGGTCCTGATATTATCTAGGTTATGGACCATCTTAATGTAACATGTCAATTAGAATTCTCAATACATTTTTGGGATGTCTTATGGGTTGATATTATTTGTTTGGTCTAAGCCCAACATGTTTTGTATTATGTAATTGGTTTATTGTCTAGTAGCTGACCTAACTGTTTATGGTCAAGATTTTGTATATATATATATGATGTAAGATCTCATTGTAAATCATATACGCATATTGTCAAGGAATGGGATATGTATATGTGATGTACGAATAATGTAATATCATTCAGACAAGAGGATTTGATCTATCATTGGATATCGAACTGGGTTTATGTAAGAGGATTTAGTCCTCCAGTATTGAGCTTAACTAGAATCATACTTAGGCATAGGAGACGCTATCATTGTAGTTCATTCATTCTTCTGGATTGTAGTATAGATTTCTATGTAGTGAGTGAGACTCCTTTTGTGATGAGCAGTGCGCTCTAGGTTGTTCGCCTTCCTGTAAGTGCATGCCCCTCAATTTTAATTCATATACTTACTGTAGAAGTATTATTTGACTATGGGTAGGTTTCGCACCATGGTTTTTCCCTTTATTGAGTTTTCCACATACAAATCTTGGTGTCTTATGGATGGTATTTATTCTCTGCTTATTTTTTATGATTAATTGGTTTAACTTCTATTTTGTTATTCAGTTTAAGAATTCTGGTATTAATGTTTTAGGTTATTGTTAAATCTTCTTGTAATCTGAGACAAGTGATTCATCCCCCCCCCCTCTCAGTTGTATTCTAGTTATTTCAACTATCTAACAATTGGTATCAGAGCTTTGGTCCTCTCTAAAGAAAGCTTAACCATTTGAGGAAGTTCCTATGGTGACTAATAGTTCAAGTTCATCCAGTTCATCAGGAGTTATGTTTCAGAGAGATATTCCTAGGCTTGATGGAAAAAATTACATAGTGTGGAAGATTCAGATGGAGACTCATCTGAGATGTCTTGGTAAGGAGATTTGGGAGATCACACAAAATGGTGTTACACCTCATATTTAGCATCTAGCTATCCTCCTCTAAAAAAATTGGATAAGGAGCTTGAGAATGATTGTAGAGCAAGAGAAGCCCTCTTGTGTGCACTTTTTTGATCCGCAAATAATGGGATTAACTGAAAAATCATCTGGAAAGGCTATATGGGACAAGTTGGAGACTCTGAATGAAGGTGACCCTATAGTAAAGATTGCTAAACTTGATGGTTATCAGGTGAGATATGAAAACCCGAAGATGGAAGAAGATGAAAGGATTACTACATTCATGGAAATATTTAATGAGATTGTTATGGGAATTTAATATTGTGGTGGATCTCTGAGTGAAGATGAAATTGTTTCTAATGTTTTGAGAGCTTTACCAATGGATTATAAGATGAAGACTATTGCAATTAATGAGTTGAGAACAATGTCAACATAGATACTTTGGTTGGTAAATTATCTACTTTTGAGCTTGAAGAATTTGGACTTTTTGGAGCTGTGAAGTTTGAACCTACTTTTCATGCATCTACATCATCAACCGCCGAACAAGATTAGAGAGCTTTGTATGTAAAATAATTGGATGATATGAAGAGAGAAGATGAATAATTTGAGCAAATTGAAGCCCTATTTGCTAGAAGAGTACCTAAAGGTCCGAAAAGAAGTAAGTATGAAGGAAAAACACCTTTTAAATGTTTTGCATGTAATAAGATTGATCATTTTGCATCTAGATGTCCTGAAAGAAATTCAAGATTTGAAGAAAGAGTTAGAAGATCATTTAAGTCTAACCCTGGATATTAGAATAAATATAACTATAGGAAAAACAAAGATAAAACATTCTACACAGTGGATGAGGAAGGAATTACTAATTCTGATGATAAATCGACAGAAGATTTTACTAGTGGTTCCGACAATGGAAAGGAATGGGTGTTCTTGGCTATTAAGGAAGATGATTAGGTATCAGAAGGGAAGCAACCTGAAGAGAAGGAAATTGCTACTAAAATTGAAGACAAGGATGAATGGGTAATAGATAGTGATTGTTCACATCATATGACTAGAGATAAAGGGAGGTTTTTAAATTTGCAAAAGTTTGATGGCGGTCTGGTTAGATTTAGAGATAATAAAGCATGTATGATCAAAGGAAAATGAACTATATCATTGGATGGTAAGAACAATACTGATAATGATTATTATGTTGAAGGTTTAAGGCATAATCTTTTGAGTGTAGGATAATTGGTGGATAAAGGATTTCAATTACAGTTCAAGGATGGAAAAAGCAAAATCATTAACAGATCAGGTTTGGAGATTGGAACCTGTACACAGACAAAAGGTAATATATTTCATTGGAATTCCAGTGAGAAGACATGTTTGATGACACAAATTGATGAGAGTTGGCTATGGCAAAAAAGGCCATGTCATGTGAATTTTGATTGCATTGTGAAGATCAGTTCAACTAAGGTAGTTAGAGATATACCTAAGATTGTGAAGCCCTATAATCCGATATGTAAAGAATGTCAAATGGGTAAACATGCCAAAACCTCTTTTAGGTGTGTCCAAGATAAATCTAATGATGTTCTTTATCTTATTCATACTGATTTGTGTGGCTCTGCTAGAGTTAAAAGTTTTCAAGGTGATAGGATTTTCACGCTAATCATTGATGATTATTCTAGAATGATGTGGGTTTCTAAGGGAGAAATATGAGGCTTTTGAAAACTTTAAAATCTTTAATGCTAAAGTGGAAACAAAGATAGGTTTCAAGATTAAATGCTTAAGATCAGATCATGGTCGATAATTCACATTCGATGAATTTAATAGCTATTGTGAGAAGAATGGGATAAGGAGACAATTGTCTGCACTCAAGACACCTCAGCAAAATAAAGTTGCGGAAAGGAAAAATAGAACTATCTTGGATGCAACTAGAACTATGATGGTGGAAGATGATCTCCCTCATGTCTACTAGAGATAAGTTGTGAGCGTGGTGGTATACACATTCAACAAAGTACATATCAAAGGAGAAACCGGTAAGACACCTTATAAATTATGGTTTGGCAATACACCTACAATTATGTATTTTAGAATATTTGGTAGTAAATTTTATATCAAGAGAGATGATATCATTGGCAAATTTGATCTCAGCTGTGATGAAGGCATATTTCTTGGTTATTCTAATGAAAGATAGGCATATAGATGTTATAACAAGAGATTGCAAGGAATTGTGGAGAGTGCAATGTCAAGGTGGATGAGCTGAATAGAGGTCAAATCTGAGTTTATGAGAAGGAATTGGCAGTGGAAATGATTATATCTAAACTAGTAGCACCTACACCATAATAGAGTGTTGAACCAGTTACTTTGATAGTATCAGAACATTATACAGTAACTGAAGAACCGGGAAGAGGAACAAAGAGCTAGAAGACTCCTAGGTATGTGAGGTTAAATCATTCAGAAGATCAGATAATTGGAGATAAAAATAAAGGCATGAGGACAAGAAGGAGGTTGGTAGCTGATGAGGTATGTTTAATTTCTCAAATTGAATCGATATCAATAATTGATGCATGTTGAAAGCTATGGAAGATAATTAGATCAGATTGAGAAGAATAACACATGGACTTTAGTTCCCCAACCTAAAAATAAGAATGCTATTGGAACTAAATGGGTTTTTAGGAATAAATTGAATGAAGATGGACAAGTTGTAAGAAATAAAGCTAGATTGGTTTGTAAAGGATATTATCAGAAAGAAGGAATTGATTATGATGAAACCTTTGCATCGGTAGCTAGGATTGAAGTTGTGAGATTATTTCTTGCTTATGATGCACATAAAACCTACAAGGTTTATCAGATGGATGTTAAGTGCACTTTTATGCATGGATAACTTGAAGATGAAGTTTATATTGAGCAACCTGATGGTTTTTCACTTTTAGATGATAAAAATATGGTTTGCAAATTAAAACAAGCACCTAGAGCTTGGTATGCAAGCTTGGATAAATATCTTTTGAAGCTTGGTTTCACTAAAGGTAATGTTGATAGTAATTTATATTATAAGGTCACTAATGATGATATACTAATTATTGCAGTATTTATTGATGACATCATTTTTGAAGGTGAAGATAAGTTATACATCAAATTTTCTAAGAACATGGAAAAAGAATTTGAAATGTCTATGATTGGGGAAATAAAAAATTTCTTAAGTTTGTAGATTACTCAAACTGACAAAGGTATTTTCATCTATCAAACTAAGTATGCTAGGGAATTGTTGAAGAAATTTGGTAAGGGAGATTCTAAACCGGTAAGTAGTCCTATGATTACAAGTGAGAAATTGACAAGAAAAGATGTTTCTGCACTAATAAATCCTACAAGATACAAATCTATGACTGGAGGTCTACTTTATTTGTCTTAGACTAGGTTTGACATAATGAATTCTATTTGTATTGCATCTAGATTTCAGAGTGATCTTAGAGAAAATCATGAGAGTGTAGTGAAAACGATTTTTAGATACTTACAATGTACATTAGAATATTATTTATGGTACACTAAAAATGATGACTTTACATTATGTGCATATACAGATACAGATTGGGATGGAGATGTTGATGACAAGAAGAGAACATTCAATGGAGCTTTCTATCTTGGAGAGAAACTTGTTTCGTGGATCATCAAGAAGTAGTCGTGTACCTCTTTATCTAATGTTGAAGCTGAGTATGTTGGTGTTGCTACTAATTGTACACAAGTTCTATGGATGAAGCAAATGGTGAAGGATATAAAGGGGGATTGTAATGAATGAGTGGTTATTCACTATGATAACTCTGTTGCTATTGATACATCAAAGAATCCAATATTTCATTTTAAGACAAATCATATATCTATTAAGTACAACTTTTTGAAGGAAAATATGGAAAAAAAGGAAGTTAAACTAGTTTATATGAACACTAAAGAGCACATTACATAAATCTTCACTAAACCTTTTCCTAAGGAATCATTTGAGTACTTTAGAGACAAATTGGGAGTTTCTTCGCCTTTGGTAGAGACTTGATTGATGCATTTTGATATCAGTCTGGTATGCATTATCAAATATATTATTCATTCTAACATTGATTTGGGAATGCTACTACTCAGGGGAGTAGTTAGCCTTATGATTTAGTGGTTTATGTTTTTGCTTTGATATTTATGTGAGATTTCTAGCATTGATCTCAAAGGGGGAGAGATATTGATGTGAAAAACTTAAGGAGTTGTATACATTAGGGAGATAGATATATGTGTAATTCAGAGCTTTATAGAGATATAATTCACAAGGGGATTTTGGTCTTTGTTTCAAAACTTCATTGCTATATCTTTATGTGGGAGATTGTTGGTTGTCTTCCATTAGGGGAGACTTGTTTGGCATTTCATGGCACTTGGATGTTTTTCACATCTAGTGTTGTCATCAATGCCAAAGGGGGATATTGCTAGCCATTTGGAGGATTTCATTATGTATTCCATTGGTGTTAACACTAGCTATTTTGGATGCTTTATTGGCACCCTTCCGGTTTTGATAGGTTGTGTGGTTTCTGGTTGGAGTGGATCCGACATGATCCGATATGCTCTGGTATGATTTGGTTATGGAATTGGCTTATTCATGATACTCATTTTCATATTTAGTAAGTTGATTTTGGTCTGGTAATCAGATGCTATCCTATTTGCTTGGAAGCTTGGGTTGTGGTTCCAACGAGGGTCTCACTAGCAAAGATTTTGATGAAGATATTTGATGATATGCATAAGTGGTGTTGGTGCAGCTTCTGGTGGAGATTTAGGATGGTTTTGGTGATCATTTTAGAGACTTGGCAGCTAGAGATCATTGTTGTAGCATGTGGACCTATATTGGTCCTAGTTTTATCTTGGTTTTGGACTGACTTAATGTAATGTGTGGATTGGACTTCTCGATACATTTCTGGGACATGTCTAATGGGTTGATATTATTTATTTGGTCTAAGACTGATATATTTTGAAATTATGTAATTGGTTTATTGTCTGGTAGCCAACCTGATTGTTTATGGTCAAGAGTTTGTATATATATGATGTAAGATATCATTGTAAATAATATAAGCATAAGGTCAAGGAATGGGATATGGATATGTGATGTGCGAATAATGTAATATCATTTAGGCAAGAGGATTTGATCGATCATTGGAGATCAAATTAGGTTTATGTAAGAGGATTTAGTTCTTCGATATTAAGCTTAACCAGAACCTGTACTGAGGCATAGGAGATGCTATCACTGCATTTCATTCATTCTTCCAGATTGTAGTCTAGATTTCTATGTAGTCAGTGAGACTCCTTTTGTGATGAGTAGTACGCTCTAGGCTGTTGGCCTTTCTGCAAGTGCAGGCCCCTCAATTGTAATTCACATACTTACTGCAAAAGTATTATTTGACTATGGGTAGGTTTCCCACCATGGTTTTTTCCTTTACCAGGTTTTTCATGTACAAATCTTGGTGTCTTGTGGATGCTATTTATTCTCTAACTAATGTTTATGCTTAATTATTTTAACTGCTATTCTGGTATTTGTTTTAAGCATTCCGGTATTAATTTTTTGGGTTATGGTATTTAAATTTTAATTGCTAAATATTCTGGTAACCTGAGACAACGGATTCACCCCCCCTCGTCTTAGAAGTCTTCTAGTTATTTTAACTGTCTAACAACAACAACAATTACAGAATATGATAGTTTGGTCAATGGATAAATGGATTAGGATGAAGGATTGGAATGACGATTTGATATTATGATAGTAAAGTGAATGAATTGAGTGATAAAATAAGGATAATGGGGATGAAAATGAGAGAGATTAAGGATTCAAACTAACACCATAAGACTGCAAATTCAATGGATTATTTTGTGAAGGGAGGAGTCTCTAATTTATATTTTTTTTGGATAGAAATGGATGGTTGAGATTGAATGTGAGGAGATGAGGTGGATTTCTTTCATAGCATTGTGACTTGTGTCACAATGTGTCAAGTATTGGGAAGGACACTTGGCATGAGGAAGACAATAAGGTGTGGTCACATCTTGGAAAGAACATGTAGATGACAAGTCGAAGAATTTTTGGAAAAGTGCTTGAGGAGGATGACATGCAGTTGGAAAGGGAAAGTCTAGGGTGTCTCTTAAGGGGAAGGTAATTCTCACACATGTGTGAGCACCCTTGTGTCAAAGATGAGGTGGAGGAAAGTGACCCTTGTATGCAAGCTCATTCATGAGGCGAAGTCACATGTGGACCTAGGTAGGTGGGATGAATTTACAATTGTGAAAAATGCTAATTAGGAAATTAGGCTTAGGTTAATTAGGCTTAGTGAAGGGGTTCAGAGGATGATTTGTAGGAATCAAGGTATTATTTTATTAATTGTAATTAATTAACTAGTGGGGATTAGGAGAATATTGAAGAAATTGGGTAAGGTTGGCGATTAAATTAAAGAAATAATGATTTATATAATTAATTGATAAATTAATTATATGGTTGGGAGGGTAAAATTAATTAAATATAATATAATTTATTTTTAGAAGAAATAAGGACTAACATAATTCATAAAATCAATTATGTAGGAAGGGATAAATTAATTAAATATTCATAATTAATTTTAGGTGTCTACTCTAGGTTGACTCTTATGAAATGACTAAATTTAATAATATCCAATATATGTGTACACACACACACATATGTGTGTGTGTGTGTGTGTGTGTATATATACATAGAGAGAGAGAGAGAGAGAGAGAGAGAGAGAGAGAGAGAGAGAGAGAGAGAGAGAGAGAGAGAGAGAGAGAGAGAGAGAGAGAGAGAGAGAGAGAGAGAGAGAGAGAGAGCATAAACTAGTAAAGCGGATCTAGGATGAGAATATAAAGAATTTAGATATGAAATCTAAAGTTGACTATACAACACAAAAGCATTGGGTAGTTTGGAAATGATGGAGGCCTCAAAAGATGATAAAAAATGCAATCAAGAGGCTCTATACATATATCTCCTAGAAATCTAAGTCAAAGTGTCATGACAGTGGCATTGGGTGCATTAGTCTAGGAGTTTTTGTATGTTCAAAGTTTGGCACTATTTGTCACTTATTTATTTGCTTGTTGGTAACTTTCTCACTATAAAATCTAAACCTACACACACACAAAAGTGGGAAAAAATGGTTGTGTTGTATAGGGGGTTTCCTAAGTCAAACCCCATTTTGGTGTTCCCAAACTCACAATAGTAATGATGAGTTATATAGTGCATGCCCTTACAATAATATAGGATAAATAAATGATAAATATTTAAATTAAAAGCTTAACTTGGGTATGAATTTCTCTCAAGGAGGTCCACATAAATGATTGATATAGTATTTCTTGAAGTCCTAGAAAATGTTAGTACATGGCATGGTAAAAAAATAAACAAGAGACATGAAACAATACTTGAGTGTAGCTTTATTGTGATAAAGTTGTAGATGTATAAGTGCTTGTAGCTTTCTAATCTTTCTATTATTTCTCTTGAGTTAATTTAATTGTAGTGCTATACCTTATGAAGGATGAAAGGTGTTCTTTATATAGGTATCCCAAAGTTATCTCAAGTATAGGCCAACACATAATGATGAAATGGAAAGATTGAGATTAGATCACAAAAGACAAATGCAAGCATTTGAAGTGGTCACCTTTTTAGACCATTTTGTTAGGACTAGAGTGTTGGGCACTGAAGTCCTCCCAAAATAGGCCCTATTAAGAGGGGACTCAAAGGTGAGGACTTGTGACATAGGATCTAATCTTAGTTTTGGCATTTGATAATAAATTAAGTGTTGGATTAACAATGAATTTTTAAGGTAGCATAGATCATATATGGGCTTTTATCAAGAATTAGAGGAAACCACAATAAACTAGGTGGAAAATAGAGAGTGAAATTGTTAAGGTCAGTAATTTATAACACTATATTTATCCTCCACTTTAATGGGGATATGAAATTAAACTCATACTCACAAGAATAAAGTAGTCAAAATGAAGAAAATTTAGAGATATGATGATGCCAAGATTAGGGGCAGACAAGCCCCCAAGCTTAGGATCCCATCAATGCACACAAAAATACGCAAAGTGAGATATAAACATTAAGAGTAATATAAGGCTCAAAGAAAAAAATGTTAGTACTAAGGAAAAAAAAAGGTCCCAAGTCAACTAGGTAGAGAGACCTTCATGCAAAGGTTGTCTTAATCAATAAGTATTGAATTCCTTGAATTTTATTTTAAACACACAATAAATCTTCTAGAAGGAGACAAGAGAATATAACATTGAATGAGGTTTCAAGGTCCACAAAAATTAAATTAGGTTTCAAGGTCCACAAACTAGCAAGTTGTGTTATGCTAGGGGTCGATGGACATTCCAAGATATACAAATTCTATTGGTAAACCTTTTATTATGTTGGGTCTTCCATGTATCATAGAAAAATGATCACTACTAGAGAAAACCATGCTATATTAAGTAAAAAATGCCTGAGGAGGAGTAAAAATAATAACAATGATCATAGCTAGTAAGCCATGCTATATACTAGGTGACCAAATTGAGTTATATAAATATTACTAGCTACCAAGCCATGCTATATAAGGTTATTCAGAGACCAAGTGTATGTTTCTACATTAATAGAGAAAAAAGAGATTGTATTTTTCTTGTAGGAACAGAGACAAAATAAGTAATTAATGCTTTGTAGTTATAAAATATTCTAGAAATTGATAACCACACCTCAAGGGGCACATCAATGAGATCAAAGCTTAGGAATACATATACCCCCCCATTAAAATATTAGTATATATTCTAGGGTAATATTTTAAAGAATAGAAGAGGGAAGGGATATACAAACAAAGATACATACACATCCCAAATTAAGGAGAGGTGATTCTCAAACAAGGATACACACACCTCTCAAAAGAATTAAAGGGATCCTCAAACAAGGATGCACACCTCAACACAAGTTGTTCTTGCCCCAAATGTATAGGTGAGATCAACCACACTAGTTCCACATACTTGACATTCATTAAGTCTATTATTTGCCACCATGTTCAAAAATACATTCTCTACTTAGTTTATTACATTTTGTATGTCCTAGGTTAGTCCCACAAACATGGGATTTTTTAATTCTTTATATTTTAAAATTCAAATTTTTGTTGACTATTGCACATTCTTTTTTTGCTTTTGACAAGTTCGTTACATTTTGGGTGCAATTTTATGATATGATATGATATGATGTTGTACTTAAAACAATTAAATTGAATTCATCTAAACATTAAGGAACAGTAACCCTCTCATTTATGCTAATCATTTACATAATCATATACATGAAAGAGAAGAATCATTCTAGGAACTCTTCAATTATAACACTAAAGATGAAATCAAATATACATGATCCTTGTAAAATACTTACACATCTAATATTATTATAATTAAACATTATCATTACTATAATACTGGTCTTTCCAACTTATTAACCTAGGAGAACTAGAACCTAGTAATCCAATTGCATTTCTAAGGCATTTTTTAAGAATTGCTAGTCCTCAATGATCAATATATAATAGAGTTAAGGTGATGTATGTTGGAGAAGTATATAATGTGCAATTTCATTCATGTGAGTTAATAAACATCCGCAATATTCAAGGTTCCAAATTCTAAGACCTACTCAACTTAGATTTAATCATTTTCTTTCTAACCTACATAAATTATTATTCAAAATCTACAATTAAAAAAATATAATTGAACTATAAAAGTATCTCTTTTAATCACTATCTATATTTATTTTTATTACTTTGATACTCTATAATCTATGCTGATTTTTTATTTAATTATTAATCTCTTCTATTAAAGATTCCTTTTATTTCTTCTATTACACATATATAACTAAGCATTTAAATATAGTGAGAACTAGTACACGGCCTCCCATTATTCTTCATTATCATGTTATTCTGCATTTGGTATGACAGCTATTAATACGTCTCCTCAATTTGGTATGATAACTATTATTATATCTGGGAAAAATGAATGTTTAGTGGGAGAATTTTACAAAGCAAACGTGGAAAACGCGTATGGGACGTATAAAGCCAGTGCTGACTGTTCCACGAATTGTTATTGATATAATATACCCCGTCTAGTAAAGCTGCTCAAAACCAGTAAATTATTTCCCCCATTAATTAATGTGAATATTTTGAAGTCCTCGGCTGGACAGTTTAGAACGTACTTGTAGGCACTGGAAATGAATTTTTTTAAGTTCAAAGATAATCTGTGTTTACATTGTTTAGATAGAGGATCAGTAGAAGAAGCTCCAATTTGAAGATTTAGTTAAAAAAGAATGGAATATATTTTGATGCTCGATATTTAAGGTTAGGTCGGGTTGCATAGCTTTGTGTCTGTTTTTTAATGATTGATTAAAGTAGTCTAATGGTGGGGGCCAAAAATGTATAACTTAGAAAATAAAATAGAAACCTGAAAGCTCTTAGATTACCAATGAAACAAGTACAGGAAATAAATTAAAAAAAAAAAAAAATCTCCTTTCTTGTTCAATTGTGTGCTATCACCTTCTGCTCTTGAATCAAATGATTTGGTTGCTCTCGGAATGCACTGGTAATGATCTTCAAGATGACAATGATGAACAAACAGTAGTTTTTTATGCTAAAATGCAAACTAAATATGCAAAATGATATCTAAGCTAAGCCAAAGGCACACTGTGTAAATGCTCAAAATGCTCTAAAACAACTGGAGTGCAAGATTACGATTAGTCTCAAATTACTGGGAAAATTAACCTTTTATAGAATTTGCATGAGCAAAATCCTATGTGGCAAAGATTGACGATTGAGAGTGAATCTTGATAAGTTGATGGCTATGATTTGATCAGTTAGGATGTGAGAGAAAAAGGTGGAAGATGTTCCTCAACTGTTATAGGCTTCATTTCCAATGACTCGCGCAGATTGATGATTCATGGTTACCAACAAATTCCATACCTTATAATGGAGGTTTGTTCTAAAATGTTAGAAAATAGACTTGACTCCTTTTGGATTATTGCATCATTAAAGTTTTTTTTTTCCCTTCAACCACGTAATAAGAGAAATTAAAAACTCCATGAAGAGAAAATGGTGTATTTGTTAGTAAATCCTTATTCTTTTGGTGATTCAAAATGCTTACAAATTTAAAGGATCCATGCAAAGTGCTTAGTTTAGAGTTGATAAAGCTATATTTCAAGATATTTATAAATAATTTTAATTTTAAATAAAATAAAATAAGAATAATAGCCAATATGATATTTCAAGCTTATTTTTGTTAAATTTGTGAGCGTACATCTAAATTCTTATTGTAGTCATATATACATTTTCTTTTCTTTTGTAAACTTTGACTCAATTGCCTCATCCTTCAATACATATTAATTTCGAGGCAACATCTACGCAACATCTAGGGTACACTTTTGACCATGTTTATTAATTGATTAAAAAGTAAAACAACTCATTATATTCTAGTTTTCAATAAACTAATAAACATGATCAAAGGTGCATCACAAGTGTTGCATAGAGAACAGTCTAATTTAGATGTTCTATGGAATCAATAATTAAATTAAAATTCATCTATTATTCTTTATTAGTATAGGATTAGTTTTGTTCACAACATTTATTATTACTTAGTTCTATAGCTTATAATTTATGAGGATTTAGATGATAATACATTTTAATAACTTATGAGAGTAATTTATGTAGATTATGTAGATATAAAGAAAGCTAAGGAGAGTTATACTAAGTGATACAATTCAATTTCATCTTTAGTTGCATGTATATTTTGTTCTTTCATATAAGTTGTATAGATCATAATCCATGGATAATAATAAATATTTATTGCTTAATTATATTTCTTTACAATAATCCTATTCATTTAAGCTGAAGAAAATACCCTCTTAGGTTTAATAGAGTTTGAAGGAGGACAATTTCTTTGTTTATCAGTTGTTCCATTGCAATCTCTCTTACTGGTGAATCCTTGGACTTCTTTTATAGTCATATCTCTTACTCAAGCATTTGATGTATTCTTCGGAGAAATGAAAATAAAAATTTGAGGGAAAATAGCACCCTCTTAGGTTTACCTATCCAAGCTTCATTACCTTGACCATTCACATTCTTTGATGATATTAGTTGATTTTATATTGGAAATATTGTTCAAAAAAATGAAATAAGTGATCTTCTAAATTTGATGTTATGATATTTATACTGTCTAATGTTACTTGGATTAAGTATTTTTAATAATTTATTATCTAAGTACTTTGAAAGTTATTGCACACTTCTTTTATGTACATTACGATTCCTTTGACATGTTTGTTCATTTTCATCATCCATCACTATACTTCCTATCTATAAATGAAATGGCCTTTTACATGGTTTTAATTAACAATATTGAAAATATTGAAAATAATTTTCTACAGTAAATTCTTTTTGTGAATTTTCTTTAATAAAAAATTTCAATGGTTTAAAGATTTGAGAGAGTAAAAAAATTATAATTCTTGAAGGTTTGGGAGGTAAAAAATTATGATAAATGATCATTGAACAAAATTTATTAATGTTTTAAAGAAAGCATTCATAAGGTATGGAAGTTTTTGATAACCATGTATCATCATCATTAGATGATGATGATCTCTCCATGTAACCCATCGTGAAGTATATGTGAGCTAGTATGGGCTAATGAGATAGTGAAGATGTGTTTAAGAAAAAATAAGTCTTCCTCATCTTTGGATTAGAAAACTACCATTCAATACAAAACCATATGGGAAAATCATTGGAAAGGATAACATCAAGTAAGATCTCCACTAATTGGGGAGAAAAATATTGATCTAAAAATATAACGTGACCAATTCATTTGTATATCATATTGGCTATTATTCTTATTTTATTTATGTAAACTAGTGGTAATATGTATGGTGGAATCCCACATTGGGATAAAAAAGATTCAATTTATTGCACTTATAGTGTCATGCCTCCCATTTACTAGTTACCCATCTTATGGGTAGATTACCATATATTTATTACAAGTCATCTTCATCATATTAAAGTCTCCACATAGAACCTAAGTGTTAGGAAGAACTAAATTAGTGATCTAATACTAAAGGAAATATTATTCAACAACATCATTGAAGGCATAGATATTAATAACTCAATAGGAATAATTTTCAATTTTAAAAAGGACCCATAATTTTGTTTTAGTGGGGACACATTTATAATTAGCTAAATGTGGATGCCACTTAAGATAGAGAAATATGATAACTCCTCCATGACTTGAATCATAGTTGTCACTCAAAAATTAATTGTTTGATAAAGAGACATGATAATGTGGATTATACTTAGGATAGAGAAATATGATAACTCCTCCATGACCTGAATCATAGTTGTCACACAAAAATGACTTGTTTGATAAAGTACATTATATGCGACAAAAATAAAATACTCCATTTTTTTTTCACTTCTTACAAACAGTTAACATAAAAAAATAGAAATAGATATTGAGTATGTCTGAATAAAATCATGAAAATGTTTCAAGAGATATATATTCCCTATCTACCTTGTCAATGGTGAGAACTACATAATAATTCTATAGGAATATCCTCTCTAGAGAAGTTGTCGATTTGAATAACTAGGGGATTATACCTTCTTTTATATCTAGAGTTAATTATACCTCTTCAATTTTCTTGAATGGACTCTAAAAACATCATTGTGTCAATAGTTGTAGGAAAGGTGGGAGAGTGATCAACTAGTTATGAATAAAGTTCCAATGCAAATGTGATATCCTAATGTAGTTGGGTTTATTTGCCTGCTTGCATCACTCACCAATATAGTTTGTGAACTTTTCCCCCTTGTCCATAGGGTTTGAAATGATTCCATTTAGTTCTTTTGTAAGCTAGCCACCATTGCTAACTAAATTCTCAGTAGGAGAAACACTAGTGATAGTGTTTTAGTTATTTTTATGGATCCCAACTATTATCCAAATCTATTACATAATTAGGAAGAGATGCCTTAATAATAGGTCAAGGAATAGGCTTAATGTGATAGGTAACAAAGAGAAATTTTTTATTATGTAATTACAAGATTGTCACCTTTAACAAGTATTTGATAGATTAAGAAAAAGATTCCTTAGATATGATACATTTGGACAATCCAAATATCAAATAATTTATTTGTGTCATCGGAAATATCAATTTAACTTTATGAATCCCTTTTTGAATATGAGTTAAGAATAACCTATCCAAATCATCAAAATTGAATTTTTCCATTGAATTCAAAATTGGAGTCAAGAATTCCCAATATGATAAAGGGGGATTTGAACACTTTGCAAATACAAGAACATAGAAACATTAGTCTTAAAAGAAAATAAAGCCTCAAGTTTAGAGTTGGAAGACCAAAATAAACCAAATGCCATGCTTTAGGATGGCATCGATATAGCTAGTCTTTACAAATAAAAATAAAAACCCCCTTAGTGAGGTTTCCAATAACATCAAGGTCAATGCTAAATAAAAATACCCAAGCCATGTTTACCTAACCTCTTAGCATGTTTCTAGGGAGGAACCTCACAATAAAAATATATATCAAAAGTAAAGATTACAAACCATTTATAGGTAATATCAAAGTCTAAGATGGGAAGAACCACATTTGGAGGTGTTTCCAAATGTATACCTTTTGGAACACATTGTATACCTTTTGGAATACCTAGCTTGTTACTCACCACCCATCAATTTATCCACACATCAGTGAGATCCAGAGTATGCATGGATGGATCCCACACCTGGCCATCTTTTCTTTAGCTTCATCATTTTCTTCATTGAAAAGAGCTAGTGAAATTGAAAGTACTAAATTTTCAATAATGATCTTGTAGGGCCATTATGGTTAGCCATTTCTCATTCTTAGTAGAAATCCCATAGCCTTGTTGTGCAGTGAAGATTTTGCCATAGAAAATTTGACTGTGAAATCATTAATTCATATGGGTCGTCATAGATTCTACTTTGGGAGTAGAAGGAAAAGTACTAGACTTCACAATCATAGTCTGGTGGACCGATTTTGATCCATCATTGCCAAATTTGGATAGAAATCCAACTCTCTTCATAAATATTGGGCATTCATGTCCATTCAAGACTAGAGATTTCTTAACAGAGAAATGGAAGTAGAAGCATTGGATAATGCGGCAAATAATTCAACTTTAAAATTGTTTTATAGAAAAAGAAATTTGGAATCATTTTTGTAGTGAGTTAAAAGGATGAAACAATAATGTTGCATACTATAAAATATTATTTGGTAAAATACCTAGGTTTGACAAAGAGTATAATCATTTTTTATTGATATTATCTGAAGAGATTTTGTGGCATATATGGATTTTAAGGAACAAGGAGAAGTTTCAAGATGTGAAGAGGGAGCTTATTGAATCTTGCAAGAGAGTCATGTCTTTTTATGTTGCAATGCAAGTAATTATAATATTAGATATCTCATGATCCAAATTCATGAACTATGAGTGGGCTTGGTTGTTGTCTACAAGGAAGAGCTACACTATCCTAGACACAAAATTTTATTTATTGCATGTGCTTAGAATTGATTGAACATGTGTGTGGGAATGAACTAGGTTGATGGTAAAATGACTAAATTTAATAGTATGCAATATATATAGAATGAAGAGCATAAAAACTAATGCGGATCTAGGATGAGAATACAAAGAGGAACTTAGACATGAAATCTACAACACAAAAGCACTAGGTACCCTAGTTTGGAAATGATAGAAGCTTTTGAACATGATAAAAAATGCAATCAAGAGACTCTACACATCTATCTCCTAAAAATCTAAGTCAAAGTATCATGACAACGGTGTTGGGGACCCTAGTCTAATTAAAGAGATCAATTATTTTCTTGAAAATCTTAATTAATATTATATTTATTAATATTCTAAAAACTAAAATGTAAATCCTATTCATTTTATTTTAAAAAATTACATAAGAGGTTTTAATTTTGATTATATCATTTAATAATAAATTCAATATAATGAAAAAGAAAATTAAACTATAAACTTGTGTCACAACACCATTGATATATAATATACTATAATTTTTATATACTCAAATAAACTAATAATTAAAAACGCATTACTTGTCATTACTTAATTTAGTTGTTTACTTGTTTCACATCTTTGTTGATGTAATTCTATGTCAAATGGTTGTGTACTTTAATTTGATTTTAGCATATGATCTCTTCATTAAAAAGAGATTATTTGTAATTACTTAATTTAGAAATATAATATGTAAATTGGATGAAGTAGAAGTATATTTTGTTATCGAGTAAATTTTCAATATGAATTTTTTATTTAATATTATAAATATATGATAAATTATATATATTAAAAAAATAAAATATAATTCCTAATAGATCACAGTTCAAGATTAATTGTCATGACTTTTTATTTTTTTGTGTATATTAATTAAATAAAATAAATTTTATATGATAATATTTTTATAAGAAACATCAATAAAACTAATTAATCTAAATATTTAATACCAAACTACTGATATGCTTGGGTATTGAGCTACCAAAAAAAATGAATGATTAATCCGGTTGCCCTCATTGTGATATGTTTTAATTGACAATTTTTTATATTATAAATTTGTGTTTTATGGGCAATCCTTTGAAGCAGCTTACATGATTCAAATAGATTTGCACTTCTTGGTAGAGGGGATGAAATTAGTTTCAAAGAAGCCATAAAAATTAATCGGTACCTATTCCCACCTAAATGGTTTTCACAAACATTATTTTTGGTATCCTGATTGGCCAATAACAACAAAAGTTGTATTGGCCAATCAAGATACAAAAAAATATTTTTTATAATATGTAAACTTAAAAATTGCACGAGTAACTTTAGAAAATAAAAATATTTTTAAAAACAAAAATAAAACCTTGTTTGTAATTGGTTCAAATTAAATTTTTTAATAACTAATTAACTGTAAAAAAGAAAAACTCATTACAATAGTATTTGTCTAACGGCAAGTAATAATAAGACAAAGATTGAAACCTTAATAAAACTTCCCCTCACAATTATTCTTCAGATACATGTACATTCTAATAATCCTTCGAATTAATATTTTTAATGTTCCTTTATTAAAGTAATTACTTAGAAGTATGTTGCACATTCTTTTTGTGTACTTAAATTAAATACTCTTTATAATTCCACTGCAATGTTTTATCATTCGCCACAAGCATTATTGTATGTTTTTTTAAAGAGAGAATAGAAAATGGCCCTTTAGGTGCTTTCAGTAGACTCTATTCAATTTCAAATAATTCTCTTCATGAATTTATTTTATTACTTAATATGAATGTTTGAAAGAGAAGAAAAAATTACAATGCTTGAAGATTTTGGATAAAAAATAATTATAGTGTGTGAAAATTCTATTGCAGTTACTGATTATTAACCTCCTATCTTTAATAGATTATTTGATCAACAAATATTGGAAAATAACACAACTACAACTTCACAAATAAAAATACGCGAAAAGAAATAGGTAACACAATGACATGATATTTTTGGACAATTGTCCTTGGAAAAACCCCAAAGGGAAAACGAGTACTGTAGATGAGAAATATATTAACTTCAACAAATTAAGAGTTACAAAATTCCTTGCCTCACTGGCAGAACTCTGACAATCTCCCAATTTCTCCTGCTGATATTCCTGCACTGCTATCCCCAATGCTATCACTGTGCCCCTTGCTAACACCACAAGACTCTTTGCTAACTTTGCAAATAATTCACAAACTTCATATTTTCCAAATGACCCATGACCCCTTTTTATACTACTCTGTTGGAAAACCAACGGCCGAGATTAATTCAAACCAACGACCGAGACTAAGACAACTCAATAACCAATAACTAATTTTGGCTATGAGGTGTCACCTAAAAAGAGCCACTATTAAATAACAATTGTTATTATCCTAACAATAGGATTTGACAAAAACAACCATTTTCTAATTTGTGGGTCGGGACGAATAGCTGTCCAAACTACCCATATCTAATGCTTCTATTTTTGGGTTAGGACGAACAGCTATCCAAGCTACCCATAATTAACACTCCCTCTTAGCAAGGAAGCTGTTCTGCACGACACCCAACTTCTCTCTAAAGAAGATGAATTGCACCTTCCCCAATGCCTTTGTCAGAATGTCTACTACCTGCTGATCTGTAGGTATAAACTGTAGCTGAACAACTCCATGTTGTACACAATCTCTGATGAAGTGACACTTGATATCTATGTGTTTCGACCTATCATGAAACACAAGATTCTCAGTCAACTTAATGCAACTCTGATTGTCGTAGTGTATCAGTATAGTCTCCACCTTCTAACCAAACAAGGCTACTAGCAACTTCCGAAGCCATATAGCTTCACATGTCGCCATGCTACCTGCTATGTATTCTGACTCTGTAGAACTCAGAGCCATAGACTTCTGCTTCCTACTAAACCAAGAGACAACTCCTGATCCTAGACTGAAACAACACCTTGAAGTGCTCTTCTTGTCAGTTGTACTGCCTGCCCAATCTTCATCAGTATAGCCCATCAACTTGATTCCTTCACCTTGAGCATATCTAATCCCATACTTGATTGTACCTCGCAAATAATGCAACACATGCTTTGCTGCTAGCCAATGTACTCCCTTTGGCTCAACCATGAGCTGACTAAGATAGTTAACTACAAATGCTATATCTGGCCGAGTATTGACCAAATACATGAGAGAACCAATCAACTGCCTGTATAAGGTGGGATCTACATCCTTCTCTCTGGATGTGTCTACCTTCCTCCAATTTGTGATCATAGGTGTAGACATGGCTTTGCAATCTTCCATCTTGAACCTCTTCAATATTTCAATGCAATATTTCCCTTGCCCAAGGAAAATATCTCCATCTATCTGCCATACCTCCATGCCTAGAAAGTAGTGCATAAGTCCCAAATCTTTCATCTCGAACTCCGCTGCAAGGTCCCTCTTGCACTCCTCTATAAGCCCTAGTGAACTAGTTAGAAATAGCTCATCCACATACAAGACAAGAATAAGAATCTCACCCCCAACCACCAAGTAGTAGAGGTTAGCATCTGCCTCACTCTTCACAAAGCCCATTTCCTACAAGTAACTATCAATGCACTCATACCACACTCTGGGAGCCTGCTTGAGTCTGTAAAAATCTTTCTTTAATCTACACATCTGGGTCTCTTTACTATGTGCTACAAAGCCCTCTGGTTGTTCTATGTATACCTCTTCTTTCAACTCACCATCGAGGAATGTTGTCTTGACATCCATTTGATGGATCTACCATCCCATTTGTGCTGAAATTGAGATTATAGCTCATATAGAAGTATACCTGGCAACTGGAGCAAATGTCTCCTCATAGTCTATTCCCTCCTTCTGAGAGAACCCTTTTGCCACAAACCTTGCCTTGTATTTCTCGATGCTACCATCTGCACCGTGCTTGATCTTATAGATCCAACATGATCCAACCACAACCCTATTTGTTGGTCTAGGAACTACTTCCCACACATTATTCTACATTATTGAGGTATACTCCTCAACCATTGCATCTTGTCACACCTGATGTTGTTGAGCCTCCTGATAGCTAGAAGAATCACTATCTACCAATTGACCAACTAATGCTACATAGTCATCATACCTAGCTGGTTGTTTCCGTTGTCTACTACTCCTCCTAGGAGTACCCACTAACTCCTGAGTATTATTTTGTGTCTGTTGAACCTCATGATTCCTACTGCCAACTGTAGAGGATGAAACATCAACCTCCATGTCTTCTTGATGCATCTCCTGCTGCACCAGTTGCTCCATACTCTGTGAACTCTCACTACTTGAGCCTATGCTTGTACTAGTAACTGTACTTGAGCTTTGCTGCCCTTGACTCGATTGAGCTATCCTTGGAGCTTCTGTCAGTTGCTCACTCTGATCATCTGCTGGCAAATTTATAGACCTTCTAAATGCCTTGTCCTCCATGAACTTGACATCATGCCTAACTATAATCCTCCTGGTCCCTGGAATAAATATCTGATATGCCTTTGAGGTTTCACTATACCCCACAAAGTATCCCTTTTCTGCAGTCTGATCTAACTTGGTACGTGTATCCTTAGGAATGTGGCAATATGCCAAACTCCCAAAGATCTTGAAGTGACTGACATCTGGCTTTTTCCCAGTGAATTATTCCTCTAGTGTCATCTTCTCCAGTACCTTATGTGGAACTCTATTTTGTATGTATACTATTGTACTGCATGCCTTTGCCCACAAATAATGAGGCATATTCTGGTCATGCAACATAGCTCTTGCAGCATTTGAAATAGATTGATTCTTCCTCTCAGCAACTCCATTCTGTTGTGGATTGTAAGGAATAATCCACTCTCTCTTGATTCCTTCCTTGGTGCAGAACTCCTGGAACTCATTTCCTTTATACTCGCCTCCATTGTCTAACCAAAGAACCTTTATCTTCTTTCCTATTGAATTCTCCACAAGAGCTTTGAACTCTTAGAAGTGACTGAAAACCTCATCCTTGGTCTTCAAGAAGTATATCCAAGTCTTCCTAGAGAAATCATCAATAAAAGTAACAAAGTACTCATACCCTCTGAGAGACTTCGTCGACATAGGTCCACATACATCTAAATGTACTAGATCAAGAACACCCTCAGATCTTGTGTCACTTCTTGGAAAAGATACTTTCGCAAACTTCCCCAACACACATCCCATACATATATCATCATACTCTGTGCTCACCTGTGGAACACCTGTCACAGTCTCACAAAGCAATTTAAGTGCTCCATGATGTATATGGCCCCATTATCTTATGCCATAGCTCTCCAAGATCTCTAGGATTACTGTTGCTCATGAGTGCCTTAGGAGTATCAAACTGCAACCTATAAAGTCGACCACTCCTAACTCCAATAGCTATGGGTGATTTCCAATCCTTATGCTTAATCAATACATGTGCTACTCTAAAGAGTACATTGTACCCTTTGTCTTGAAGGACAGATATAGAAATCAAAATCATCGCTAAGCCTAGAACATGCAACACATCATAAAGAGGAATCATCTTACCATTCTCCCTCTGAAACTGAACAGTCCCTTTCCCAATTGGGTTTAGTTTGGACAAGTTCCCCACAGAGATCTGGATTCTGGTGTTCTCCTCCTTGTAGCTGGAGAAGTACTCTCTAACTCCTATCATATGAAATGACGCCGTACTGTCTATATACTAGACACTCTGTGAGGTTGAGCTAATCATACAAGTTATGAGTGCAAACTCATCCTCCAATCTACTAGAGAGATCCTCTGCACTTGCTGAAGCTACCACTTGGTTCTTTCCCTTCTTATCTTTCTTCCTGTGTGGGCAATCGCTGACATAGTGGCCAAACTCGTGACATCCAAAGTATTTGATCTTAGATAGATCCTTCTTCTTCTTCTCACCTTGTGGATTTGATCCTTTACCAGATCCCTTCTTTGCTTTCCCTTTACCTGGTAGGGCAACGTTTTCCTGTTCCACCTCACTTTTCTGACTCTTATTGTTGGCTCCATTGACAAGGCTTAGTCTAAGCTCCTCCTGAGTGAAATCACTCCAAAGTCAATCCCAACTTGGTAAGGTGTCTCGTCCATTAATAACTTGAACAAAGACATCCCACTACTTATAAAACCCATTTAGGGTTATTCTTACTAGCTCGTCATCATTTGGTTTATCTCCAACAACTGCTAACTCATCCTTGACAAGTCTAAGCCTGGTGAGGTAACATGTAATGTCTTCTCCCTTGTTCATCAGAGTATTCCTCAACTTTTCTCTGAGAATCAACTTTCGGTTGGTGGTTGCATTCTGGTACAGATTCAGGATGGAGTCCCACATTGCTTTCCCTTTATCCAAAACTGAGATATGAGGAACTATGTGATCCTTAACACCGTTAAGGATTATCCTCCTTGCTTTGGCATCATCCTTCTTATATGTTGCAAGAAGTGTTGCGTCTGTCAGTACAATCACAATAGTGGTAACATATTCCTTGATACCATTCTCTTCTAGCAATAAAGAAATTTTGGCTTTCCAGACACCAAAATTTGAGGCTCCATCTAATCTGTCCTGATCTCTTAAATATGCTGAGGCCATCTCAAGGGATAAAAGAGATAATAATTCTAAAGAAGTTAAACTAGGTTTTATAAACCCTCAAATTCCTTCACCTAGGGTAAATCTCTTCTACCCTTAACTTAGCTCTGATACCATGTGAAAATTCTATTGCAGTTACTAATTATTAACCTCCTATCTTTAATAGATTATTTGATCAACAAATATTGGAAAATAACTGTAAAGCGGAAAATCGCAATCGAACCCTAGTTGCACTCCCCTCTTCCAACTCCGAGGAGAGAGAAGGGAGGTCGCTAGGGTTGATGGTTTTCACTTAAGGGAGAGACTTTACATTCAAAAGAGGGGTTGAAACCCACAAGATCCAATCCCACACAATGCAAGATTGGATGCTAAATGAGTTTCAAGGGTCAAGACAGCAAGGCTACCCTCTTTTGTAAAGGATGTTGATAGAATGATTAAGCTAGGAATGCATAGAAAGTGACAAAGATTCGCTTATAAACTGAGATAGGGATATAGGATGAAGCTGCGGACTTGGAATTAGCAGTAAAATGTCGATACAGCGCTGTCCTGCAAATTTGAGCAAAAGTTGTCGGGATGATGGCGCCCGGCGCCACGGTCCTCCGAAAAATCCGCGAAACGAAGGGGGATCTGTTCGTCTCTGCACAAGGATTCCAGATCTTCAATTTTAGCCGCGTACCTACAACCTACACATAGAAAAGCGAAGACGATTGGGGGGTTAGGGATTAGGGGTTTGCCTTTAGGTCAAACCCCGGTTTTGGAATTAACCAAGAAATGAGAAATGTTGTAAATGTAAATGTATGTAATGTAAAACAAGTACTAATACCTTGTTGTAAGGATGTTTGTATCCTTATGTGTGAAGGTATAGATGTTGTTGTTTGTTGTATGTTGTATGTAGCATGTAGTAAGTGATCTCCTCTTCAATGGTTGAATCCTTGTCTTGAATGCAACACTTAGCCTTGAATGGAGACTTGAAATGATCAATTGCTTGAAGGAATGCTTGAATGCTTGAATGCTTGAGTATATTTTCCACGCTTTTTCCGTCATGTATGTATATGTATCCAAATGAGAGAGGAAAATGCCATTTATATACTTGTCAATTAGGGTTAATAGACTGATTTTCCCGACCTTAGGCCGACCAGGAAAGTTAATTTCCAATTTGCAAACAAAAAGACCCGAGACCCCATAGGAGACCGGGCCCAAAATAGGCCCAGGGACCAGGGTGCTGGGCACCCTGGTCCTGAAGGACCAGGGCGCTGGGCGCTCTGGTCCCACCTCCCGGGACAGCAGGGTGCAAGGAGGTTCAGGCCAGGGTGCTTGAAAAATGCAGTTTTTAGTGTTATAAGCAGGTTTCGGGGTCTCCATTCAGGTTGCGTGTTGCATCACCATCGTGAAGACCGAAATGCAGTCGAAATTGCAAGTGTCACAATTTTAGGATGCTACATTTAGCCCCCACTTTAGCGGGAGTATGTATGCTCATACTTCTGGTAAAGTACAAGGAAACAACATTGAAAGACTTTCACCATGTCAAGGAGGCAAGATACACCAAGCCCCCAGTGGACTAAGGATCTTACGACTTTGATTGACAAAGTAAAAGGGAAGATCACAAGGGAGAACCATGACTGTCAGTAGTAAGGTTCCCTCACTATGAGTCATGCAAGAGAAATACCAAAAATTTTCAAGGCAAAGCTAAGTTCGCCAAGAAATTTTCAAGTATCTTGAAAGGATAGACAGGGTGTATGCCCCCCTACGTTAAAGCGATCACACACGCCTCAACGGGGGTGATTGTTTTAATGTAGTGATACACATGAGAAATGAGAAAGGAAAGGAGCACGTTATCACAAAGATTTAGCCCCCAAGTGTGAGATAAACCCAAGGATAATAGACACAAAACACAAAGCACGAGGTGACTTCGCTTTCCTCGGGGTCAGTATGCTATATGATAAGTCATGTATATATCATATGTATGTATGCATAATTGTTCTTGATTCCCCAATCAAGGAAGGTCACCTAGAAGAAGGGAACACATGTGTCTTTTGAGTCAACATGAGAGAGACCAAAAGAGATCTCAATGCTTTGCATCATCCTCAAGTAGACAACACTAAGGACAACAAATAGAAGAATGAGAATAACATATAGAAGAAGTAACAAAAGAGAGGGGGAGAGAATCTGCTATGCTAATGTAACTAGTCTAGCACGTCATCTACCCCCCGATCTTGCTGATCAATGTTTCGGGAAGGCAGGGAACACGCTAGAGGAGGAACATCCAACATAGCAGATGGAGCTATCACAAGATCCAAACAAGGGCTATGTTCATGTTCCAAGCCACATTGTTCTTGTCTAGGAGCTAGGATAAGTGCTTTAGAAAATTCATTAGATAAATGGTTATCAACATCAACAAGTTCATATTCATTATCAGAAGCAAGAGGAGTAACATGTTCATCATGCATAACATTTGCATCCATATCATCATCAAGATTTATAAAAATAGGATCTTTAACTCACACAGGATCAAGACCATCATGCATCTTATGTTTAGGAGATTTAGGCTCAATTTCCAGCTGAGGAGAAAATAGAATAATGCTTGTTGAAGGTGTCTTTGGAGATTGCAAAGTTTGAGAAGCATCTGCTTGAGCTCTAAGACAACGCTTTCATCGGCGTTCGCGTGCAGAACGATTTCGTCTAGTCTTAGTAGGAAGTGGAGAAGATTGAGGAGGAAGAATGTTCTCATCCCTATCACTTGGGTGTTTAGGTTGTGGTTGCTTAGGCTGGATAATAGGAGAAGAAGAAGGTCTCTTCTCTCTATAAAAGGAAGGAGGAGGAACTGCTCCATATAAAGGAGGAATTTTTGGTTTAGGAAGAAGACCATGTCCATTATGACGAGGAGGTATAGGTCTACTTTTAGAAGGTTTATTAGGCATAGACATAGTCACATCCATAGGGATGGGTTGGGAATATTCTTGGGGAAAGACATTAGTTTTATCTTTCAAAGGAAGAACTTCCTTCTCAAGAATGATAGGAATGTCAAGTTTAGGTGTTCTAGGTTCACTTAAAGATAGGATCATATCTGTTTTCCACTTTTGATAAGATTTGAAAAGATGATCACTTCGTGGAGGAAGAGATTGGAATTGTTTAGGCCAAAAGTAATCAATAGGAACACTAGAAGTTCTTTCAACTGGTTTAAAGAGACTATGATTAATAGTAACAACTTCACCATTATGGGGAAATTTCAAACACTTATGAATAGGAGAAGCAATAGCTTTCATGGAAGATAGCCAAGGATAGCCAAGCTTCACACGAAATTGTTCAGAAGAAGGAATAATAGCAAAGTTCATATCTAGGGATTTGTTATGGACCTCAATGGGTAATGTAATAGAACCAATTGCAGGAGAAGAAAATGCATCAAATAATTTCACAACCACATCTGTTTTGTCATAGATCACTTGATTCAATTGCAAAGTAAAAAGAAATTCTTCAGTAATAACATTAACCATGCACGAAGGATCAATAAGCACTCCACGGCAAGGTGTATTCTTGACTTTTGCAACTATGTATAAAGGACCATCAGGTGCTCTAATGGTTTCACTAGAATCAAATGTGATGGAAGGTTCTTTAGGGATTTCTTGCTGCTCTACAAAGTTAATCACATTCGGAGTCATAGACACAAGACCATCAGATGAGAGAGAGGAATCATTAGCCTCAATCGCATTAGAGGTATGGGAAGGTAATGGATCAGTAAAAATCTGAAGATTTTGGTTAGGAGGAGCTACAGATGTGTTGCCTTTATCATTCACTCCAGAAACAGAGATAGTATTATTATCAATCAAATCTTGAATTTTACCCTTTAAAGAAAAACATTTTTCAGTATCATGCCCAGGCTGACGATGAAAGTGACAAAAAGCTTTGTTATCAAAATAAGGTGAAGTAATCTTTGCAGGATCAATTTGCCTTATAGGAGGAAGAGTAAGCACATTTTGTTCCAATAACTTATTCATAATACTATGCAATGATTCATTCAAAGGAGTATACTTTCTTTCTTTCTTGAAAAATTTAGAAATAGGAGGCACACCTGATGCTGCATTCACATTGTTGTTGATGATGTTTTTATTGAATTTGATGGAATCTCTGTTCGGTTTAAACTTCCCAAATGGTTGTTGACTGCTATCACCCTTATCACTCGGAGCCACAGGATGTGATTGTTCCATTTGACTCACAGTCAGTTGATAATTCTGAAGAGTTGCACACAACTGTTGGAAAGAAGTAAACTCAGAAAACAGAAGTTTGTCTCGAATATCTTTTTGTAAATTAGAAATAAAGATTCTTTGAATATCATTGTCAGGCACTGGAAAAGAAATTTGAGCATACAAATGCTTATACCTACCAATGAAATCAGTCACTTTTTCTTTAACACCTTGTTTACAATGCATTAAATCAATCAAAGTAACTTTAGGACTTATATTGTTTTGAAATTGTTGAATGAAAGCATTTGCAAGTTGTTCGAAAGAAGTAATAGAATAAGAAGGCAACGAGCAATACCATTGTAGGGTTTTGTCTCTTAATGTTCTAGTAAACAGTTTTGCAAGCAACCTTTGGTCATAAGAAAAATCAGTACATATTGTTTGAAAAGTCTTAACATGTGTTAGAGGATCTCCTTTACCATTATAAAGCTCCAAATGCGGGATTTCAACATGTTTAGGAGGGATAGCTCGAACAATGTTAAGAGAAAGCAGGCTCGCAACATCAAATGTGGGCACACTAAACTTAGAGTGATTCATAGAGGCAATTTGTTGCTGTAAAGAAGAGACAGTTTGTCCAAGATTGTTAATGGTCGCTTCAGTCGAAGAGTTCATATTAGATGTGTTAGATTGAGATGGAGGTGTTATGTTATTGAAAGAAGGTAGAGAGTAAGGTGGTGGGACTCTATGATAGGTAGTCATAGGAGATGATTGGATAGGAGGAACACTACAAGGAGGAATGGAATGGTTAAATGAATTGCCCCCTTGCGTCATGTTCATTTGTGAAGATGTAATAGGAACACTCATTGCAGGAATGTATAAAGAAGTTGGATTGAATGAAGGAAGAGGGTTAATTGAAGAGGAAGGATTGCCCCCATGACTAGTGATCATAGGCGGAATGTCTTGTACAGAAGTAGCCATTATGTTTGATGTAAAAGTAGGTATGCTAGCAATAGGAGTTGTCAAAGGAATAGAATGATTAACTTGAGTGGGAGGTTGTGTATAACCTAAAGATTCAGCACAACTCTTCATAGGCATCACATTCGAATTCACAATGTGTGAAATACCACGCAAAATATCAATTCCATTCTTATCACTTTGAAGCAAACGTTTTAGACCCTCAATTAAAGGAAGAGCTTGACTATCGAGATACTCATGAGACATCCATTGGTGAAAATCGTCAAATTGATTATCCAATTTCGAAAGTTGTTCTACAGAAACCTCATGGAGAGCTTCTTTATCATTAGGAGGATTAGAGGAATTACCCATGTCCTCGTTAAAAAGGCTATTCAAATTAGGTTCCATCTCCTCGGTAGTTAAACCTCGGAAAGACTTAATTCTATGGCTTCGTCTAACAGGAATAGTGTAAGTAGGGCTTATTGTTGTAAAACTCATGCACTAGAAAGAGAGAGAAGATTTTGAATTTAGAGGTAGCAATTTTCAGTAAAATCAGCCAATTTTCTGGATTTAAGCTGTTAAATGCAATCACGACAGTCTCCCGAAATTTTAGAAAAAATGTTCGGGACCGTGCTGCTCGGAGTGCACACGGTCCTTGCAACTTTTTTCGAAATTTGCAGGGATGAAAGTTATGATGATTTTAGAGCTAATCTGAAAAAATTGAGTGATTTTACGATCTGTAGATAGGCCAAATTAAAGTTGCAATCTCAAAATTGAACCCTACCAAGATTGTCGAAAAATGCAAAATTTGAATTTTGAAAAAGAGAGGGAAACTGAAATTTTGAATTTTATGATTTTAGAGGGAATGTCAAAAGCAATGCAAATTTTGAATTTTAAAATTTGACTCAATTTCACGCAAAATTCAATTTTGAAAGCGGAAATCAAAGTTGTTGTAATTAAGCACTTAATTTCAAAAGTCACAAATTGCAAGAATTTGAATAAAGCACTGAAATTTCGAATGAATGCAAACACACTTTTCAGATTTAGGACAGTAAGAACACAATTTTGACACAAAATTTCAATTTCAATGATTTTTGGATAATTAGAAGCCTTAAACCAAGCAATCACAAGACCAACTTTGACTGTAATTTTGAAAGTGTTAGAATTGATAGAATCAGCCAAAATTCTGGATTTTAGCAGGAAAATACAGTAAGATCTAGCTCCTGAAATTTCGGAAAAAATGTCGGGGACGATGGCGCTCGGAGTGCACACGGTCCTCGCAACTTTTTTCCAAATTTTCAGGGATGAAAGATATTGTGATTTTATTGCGGAATCCAAAGTTACAGCTGATTTGGAGATGTTTTGATCAGTGAAATTGTCGGACAAAGGTTGAATCAAGAGGGTTCCAAAAATTAGGGTTTTGACACTTAACCACTTAATTTTCAAAATTAAAGGACAGATATGAATTGATAATTTGTAATAGAAGGGCAGATCTGAAACAAGCATTAATAATTAAACATTTCACAAGTTCAATTTTCAAAAAGAAAATTTAGGGTTTTTATGCAATTAACCTGTAAAATTTTGCAAAAGATCAAACATGGAAATGTAATCAAGGAATCCAATTTTCAGATCTAAGCATGAATAATCAGAAAGGATGTTCACGTCGGGTTCACCAAAATGTAAAGCGGAAAATCGCAATCGAACCCTAGTTGCACTCCCCTCTTCCAACTCCGAGGAGAGAGAAGGGAGGTCGCTAGGGTTGATGGTTTTCACTTAAGGGAGAGACTTTACATTCAAAAGAGGGGTTGAAACCCACAAGATCCAATCCCACACAATGCAAGATTAGATGCTAAATGAGTTTCAAGGGTCAAGACAGCAAGGCTACCCTCTTTTGTAAAGGATGTTGATAGAATGATTAAGCTAGGAATGCATAGAAAGTGACAAAGATTCGCTTATAAACTGAGATAGGGATATAGGATGAAGCTGCGGACCTGGAATTAGTAGTAAAATGTCGATACGGCGCTGTCCTGCAAATTTGAGCAAAAGTTGTCGGGACGATGGCACCCGGCCCCACGGTCCTCCGAAAAATCCGTGAAACGAAGGGGGATCTGTTCGTCTCTGCACAAGGATTCCAGATCTTCAATTTCAGCCGCGTACCTGCAACCTACACATAGAAAAGCGAAGACGATTGGGGGGTTAGGGATTAGGGGTTTGCCTTTAGGTCAAACTCCGGTTTTGGAATTAACCAAGAAATGAGAAATGTTGTAAATGTAAATGTATGTAATGTAAAACAAGTACTAATACCTTGTTGTAAGGATGTTTGTATCCTTATGTGCGAAGGTATAGATGTTGTTGTTTGTTGTATGTTGTATGTAGCATGTAGTAAGTGATCTCCTCTTCAATGGTTGAATCCTTGTCTTGAATGCAACACTTAGCCTTGAATGGAGACTTGAAATGATCAATTGCTTGAAGGAATGCTTGAATGCTTGAATGCTTGAGTATATTTTCCACGCTTTTTCCGTCATGTATGTATATGTATCCAAATGAGAGAGGAAAATGCCATTTATATACTTGTCAATTAGGGTTAATAGACTGATTTTCCCGACCTTAGGCCAACCAGGAAAGTTAATTTCCAATTTGCAAACAAAAAGACCCGAGACCCCATAGGAGACCGGGCCCAAAATAGGCCCAGGGACCAGGGCGCTGGGCGCCCTGGTCCTGAAGGACCAGGGCGCTGGGCGCTCTGGTCCCACCTCCCAGGACAGCAGGGTGCAAGGAGGTTCAGGTCAGGGTGCTTGAAAAATGCAGTTTTTAGTGTTATAAACAGGTTTCGGGGTCTCCATTCAGGTTGCGTGTTGCGTCACCATCATGAAGACCGAAATGTAGTCGAAATTGCAAGTGTCACAATTTTAGGATGCTATAATAACACAACTACAACTTCACAAATAAAAATAGGTGGAAAGAAATATGTAACACAATGACATGATATTTCTGGACAATTATCCTTGGAAAAACCCCGTAGGGAAAACTAGTACTGTAGATGAGAAATATATTAACTTCAACAAATTAAGAGATACAAAATTCCTTGCCTCTCACTAGTAGAACTCCAACAATCTCCCAATTTCTCCTGTTGATATTCTTGCACTGCTATCCCCAATGCTATCACTGCACCCCTTGCTAACACTGCAAGACTATTTGCTAACTCTGCAAATAATTCACAAACTTCATATTTTCCAAATGACCCATGACCCCTTTTTATACTACTCTGTTGGAAAACCAACAGCTGAGATTAATTCAAACCAACGATTGAGATTAAGACAACTCAATAACCAATAACTAATTTTGGCTATGAGGTGTCAACTAAAAAGAGCCACTATTAAATAACAATTGTTATTATCCTAATAATAGGATCTGACAAAAACAACCATTTTCTAATTTCTGGGTCAGGACGAATAGTTGTCCAAACTACCCATATCTAATGCTGCTATTTCTGGGTCAGGACGAATAGTTGTCCAAGCTACCCATAATTAACACAGTGAATTGTTCATATTTTAAAGCGAGATTCCATGGGGTACGGATGTTCCTGGTAACCATGAACGTACAGTGAAATTCATAGCATCACTTGTATTCATCACATGATAACCAGGCCATGTAACTCTTTGTGAAGTATTTGACCTTGGAGCTTCCTTTTTGTACTCGCCATAATGCAGCATGCTCAAGGCAAAGTCATCGGACTGTTCTAGCCACCCAACCGGCTGAATTAAACCATCTAAATAAGATTTCATGTAAACAGTCTGCAAGTATAGTTTCCATGGCCTTCCCAATTCAGGTACAGCTGTAACAGTACACTTGTGAATGTATAGTCTAGTATTTTGATTTGCGTCTATTCTACCTTGAGCTGTGAAGATATTCTATTGCTTGCTCAACAGTGTTTGTGCCAAAAGAGTGCAGTTTTGGAACACCACTGCTCATTACAAAATATGAAATCTATAGTGCCATAGATATCACATTCTCTTTAGAATTGATGGAGTAAGTGAACATACATAGTGTCTTGGTAACCCTTCAAGATGCACCTATAAAATGCAGATAGATCTGCTCCCACACGTACAGCAACAACCTGCTATTTTATTGCACCTGTTGTGTTCTCGATTGTGAGGTCTCTTGCAATAAAACCTTTCCCAATGGTAGCTGTGAAAAATCTATTACAATTACTGATTATTATCCTCCTATCTTTGATAGATTATTTGAGCAACAAATATTGGAAAATAACACAACCGCAATTTTACAAACTCATAAAAATGCGCAACACAATGAACACAATATTTTCAGACAATTGTCCCTGGAAAAACCTTGAAGGGAAAACCAGTACTACAGATGAGGAATATATATTAACTCCAACAAATTAAGAGATACAAATACTGCTTTCCTGTTACTGGCAAAGCTTCGATGACCTCCCAATTTCTCCTGCTAAGATTCCACCCCACTACTATTCCAACGCTATCACTATGCCCTTGCTAACACTGCAAGTTCTTCACACAATTCATTGTTTTCCAAATACCTCCTGACCCCCTTATATACTACTCTCATTGGAAAACCAACGGCTAAGATTAAAAACAACTAAAGAACCCTAACCAAATTGGTTGCTAGAAGTTTCTAAAAAGAGTCAAATAATTAATAAAAATTGTTTGAACTCTAACTGCATTTGTTAGCAAACAATTATTTACTAATTATTTAGCAAATGGACAAACAGTTGTCCAAGCTAACAAACTAACAAACTAACACTCCCTCTTAGCGAGAAAGCTGTTCTGCATGACACCCAACTTCTCTCTGAAGAAAATGAATTTTGCCTTCTCGAATGCCTTTGTCAGAATGTCTGCTACTTGTTGATCTATAGGTATAAACTGTTGCTGAACAGCTCCACGCTATACACAATCTCTGATGAAGTGATACTTGATGTTTATATGTTTCGACCTATCATGAAACACTAGATTCTCAGTCAACTTAATGCAACTTTAATTGTCATAGTGTATCACTGTAGTCTCCACCTTCTGACCAAAAAAGGCTACTAGCAACTTCTGAAGCCATATAGCTTCACATGTTGCCATGCTAGCTACTATGTATTTCGACTCTGCAGAACTCAGAGCCACAGACTTCTTCTTCCTACCGAACCAAGAGACAACACCCTGAAGTGCTCCTCTTATCTATTGTACTGCCTGCCCAATCTGCGTCAGTATAGCCCATCAACCTGATTCCTTCACCTTGAGCATATCTAATCCCATACTTGATTGTACCTCCCAAATAACACAGCACATGCTTTGCCACTATCCAATGTACTCCCTTTGGCTCAACCATGAACTGACTAAGAGAGTTAACTGCAAAAGCTATATCTGGCCTGGTGTTGACCAAATACATGAGAGAACCAATCAACTGTCTAAATAATGTGGGATCTACATCCTTCTCCCTGGATGTATCTACCTTCCTCCAATTCATGATTATAGGTGTATACATGGCTTTGCAATCTTCCATCTTGAACCTTTTCAAGATTTCAATGCAATATTTCCCTTGTCCAAGGAAAATCTCTCCATCTGTTTGCCATACCTCCATGCCTAGAAAGTAGTGCATAAGTCCCAAATCCTTCATCTGGAACTCTGCTGCAAGGTCCTTCTTGCACTTTTCTATGAACCCTAGTGAACTTGTTAGAAATAAGTCATCCACATATAGAACAAGAATGAGAATCTCACCCCCAACCACCAAGTAGTAGAGATTAGCATCCTCCTCACTCTTCACAAATCCCATTTCCACCAAGTAGTTTATTTTTTTTTTGTCTATCCCCATGCTTGCTTTGTTTTATTCTAGTAGTGAGTGAAAGTACTCAAATTATAATGAAAATATTAAAAAAGACAACCAATTTTACATCAAAAGTAGAATGAGTTATCTACACAACATGAAAATAATACAGTAATAAATTTTTTAGTAAGTTGAACGTAACTTATGGATTAACACTTTTTAGAATTTTAATATCAATCTCATAAAAAATATATATTTCATCTAGGCACTATTATTTGAAAAGAAAATCTAAAAGAGAGAAAACATTTCAACAAACCTGAGTATGGGGCATCTCTAAATTTAGGATTTAGGTATAAGACACATAATTGTATTTCATCAAATATTTTTATGAACTTTATTAATAGCCACATAATTACTTATGGATTTTTTTTAGTAAAGAAGCAAGTCCCTTAACTCTTATAATGTGTATAAAAATATATAGAATATACAAAAGATATAGTCTTCATACCAATTTACAACTACATACAATCGTCATTGAGTGCACCCCAAACTAAACTTTGTAGCACTCAAAACCCTAGAAGCCACCCAAAATAGAGCCTACTATCAAAAATCAACCAAACTAAACACGGGGGAAGAATTCTACAACTTTGCAATAAGGGAGCATGTCACAAAACCATCCGACCTACAAACAAAAAACCAAAGAGAATCTTCACCCCAAAACATTCCAAAAGCCTTATGTTTGCTTCCCTCAACATGAACAGAGCTCATAAATAGAAGAGAGCCATTTAAAAAATGCAAAATAACATCACAAAAACTTCATTACTCAATTAGTATTGTTCTTGTAAAATAACCAAACACGTTCATTGTGTCATTCACATCCCTAGTATAAAGACAAGTTTACAATATTCATTTAGTACACCATCACCTACACGTAGAATGAACATGTTGATTATTATTTTTCCTAAATCTCCCTGTACATATTCTCTTCCACCAAAATCAAGCATTTCATGATATTTCTTGAAGTACGATACTTTCTTTGCAAAGCTATGATAGGGAAAAGATTGTGCTTCAGCAAAGATAAATGTTCCTCAGGTATACTTCACATAGTGGTACAAACCATTGATTCTGAGACAAAAAGTGAATCAGGATGCAATAGTACATTCATCTAGTTTCAAATCTTCATCTAGAGTTAAGGAGGAGCAAAGACTCGCAAACCCCCACCCTCAGGATCAACAAAGAATGTAGTTGGAAATAGTTCTACATTTATTCTCTTTATAAATCCTTTAAATCCCCGGACTTGTTTAAATGAAGATCAAGAGAGGTTGTCTTAGAAGGCTTCATGTGGACTTTAAATGCCTTCATTGGCTCCTACACTTGAATCCATATTTCATTTTCTTCCTCCTCACATCCCACTAAACAATTAGACATAAACGAATAGGCAAATCCTTAGTTTCTTCATTATGGAATTCCCTATAGGAGACCTTCTTATATCTATAGCCCAATTAGCTAATCTATCCACAATATTTTCTTCCCTATAACAATGCATCACCTCATAGTCTAGGAATTTTCCCAGGAGTTACCTTACATCCCCAAAGTGGCAATTTAACTTTCAATTATCTAAACTTCCATTAGCCAATATATTAATAACTACCATAGAATCAACTTCAATTTGGATTATGTCAACACCAGGCTAGTTCATGGCTAATTGCAAACCTAATTTCAAAGTAGAAACCTCTACCAAATTATTAGTGCCTTCTAATAGACAGCTCCATGTTGATACCAACACCTCACCATGATCATTGTTCAACACATCACCTGCTCAATAAAATATGGTGGTGGAGGCTTCTAGATAGCAATAATTCTCCTATTTTTCTTCATGGCAAAGGAAGAAGCCCCCAAGCTTGGTGTCTCAAGTAGAAGACTTCAATTTTTTACAATGAAGGTTGTAAATACTTTCCTAATTGGAGTTGTCCTAAACAAGAATATCACTGTAACCTAAAAAATGAATGTCTTCATCTTTAGAATTAGCTTATCCATAGTGAATGTCTTCCTTTGAAATATCTTACTATTTCATTCAAGCCACTATTGCCATGCTATGATAGGAGGACTAGAGGCTATCTTTGGAATGAATATTAAAGCCTATTAGGTTTGGGACCATTCCATCCTATTTTACTTTGCAACCAAAACCAACAATGAGAGGTAACTAGAAAATTTAGCATAAGATGATTTGTAGCCTCATATGAGCTACCACACATAGCACATGGAAAAGCCACTATGATACCCAAACCTATGAAGCCTCATGAAGGTTAATATTCAATCATGCAAGGCCAACCAAGTCAATGCAACAACCTTAGGAAGATAGGGATATGGCCAAATAACTTGGTCAACCATTCTAATCTTTGAGGTTGTTGTGGAATACTCTAGTTGTTGGGAAAATGGTGTCTCAACCTTGCATTTACATGAGGTTACTATTCATAGTAAGTTTTCATTTGAGAGTGAAATGCTATGAAATTCTCCCCGAAGATTCTGGTTGGCTAGATAAGCATTCTAATAAAGTTATGTCACAAGATCATAGCTAGTTTTTAAGATATTAAATTTTATCTTTTGGAGGGTTCCAATGAAAGGTTTAAATTTGAATTTGAGGACTTTAGAGGCCCATGAAATTCCTTGAAAAGTGGGTGTAAATGGTTTATTAGTTTACAAGGCAATAGAGAACTTCACATTCTTTCTGACACTTCAAACGATTCACCAATAGGACACACGGTTCTCAAGTTATGGTCTCCAGAAGTTTGTACTCCTGAAATATAAAATATAAAATACATCAGACACATAAATGGGTTGTAGAAAGGGAGGGAAATGTCATAGGGCATCTAGAAGGGAGTTAAGGTTAGCTACACCTTATTGGGTAGTTTTTTAGCCCATGATTTTATAATACTATTTGACAATTTCTTGTATTGAATCTCCTGTATATGATGTGTGTGAGATAGAGGTTGTGTGTAAGAGTCTTATAGCTATTGAGCTACCGTTGAATCTCTGATTAGTTGTACTCCTGCGAAGAGCTTTCTCTGCAAGTATTTAGCCTTTATGTTTTGACTGCAAAATAATATATTGGGCGGCTTTTGGAGTGGGGGGTTTTTCCCTCAAAAGAATTTTCCCCACATAAATCAATGTGCTATGGTTTGAATGTTATTATATCCATTTTTGTTTTACGTAAATGTTGTAATGATCTATAATTTTTTTTGTATAACCCTCCTCTCAAGGTTAGTGTAGGAAGTTGTTCCACTACTTAACTTTCTTACACTAGTAACCCAACTTAACATTGTAAGATTTAGTTTTATCTATGAAATTTTTGCTATTGGTTTTCAAAAATATTAAAAATTATTTTTTATTGAAATTAATTTGAAAATATTTTTTATTCATTTTTTATCGATAAAAGGCCAAAGCCAAAATTTTATTATAAAAATGAATAATGAATAATATACCTCCTTTCCATGTGGGCACTAGTAGGAAATAATGGAGGGAAGAAAACCTCTGGTCTAGCCCAGATCCTTTAATGGATCAGAAAAATCAAATTAAAATTTTACCTAACTAATGTTTATTCTCCAAGAAACATACATTCCTGGTTACATATATTTCCAGGATATAATAGAAATTTCTTAAGATAATCCTATGTACATTGAGGATTAGGCCTCTTTAGATTTCCTTGCTAAGGTATAGCATACCATATGAATCATGGAGACCAGGATTATGTTAGCACTTGAGCCCTGTTGCTCCTTCTAGCTCATTTAGAAGGAACTAAGTTCCTTAATTCTGCAAAATAGAGCACCTAAACACACCTTATAGCCAAGACCATTGTTAGAAACACTAAAAATCCTTTCTTATCGATAAAATGTCAATAATTAAATTTAATATTCCATTCTTAGTAGTTGAAATCACCCTCTCATAAACGGTATTGTACCTTGATTCATCTCTTATTTTGGGACCACATGCCATTGTTGTTTTAATATTAATACAAGAGATTACCAAGGCTACAATAACCTAAAGGAAAGGTTGAATAACCATGTTATTTTAAAGTACATAAAATTCATATACAAAACAAAACATAAAATCTTAAGACATCATGATTATACTATCAAAACAAGTATCAATGGCATCTTGTTCATTTTCATTTGAGCCTATATGCCATCAAACCTTTATATTGGTTGCATAGTTCATGATATTAAATATAGTGTATTAACAGAAAAAAAGACATCCCTATCCTCCTCCATAACTAATTTCTTGTATGAATGCCAGGACCTAGAAGGACATAGCATATCACAAACATGACAAATTCATATTAGAATAAAGGTCAATTGCCAGGCTATTTTAGCTTTGAGCCTAACATGGGAGACCGAATCTATAGAGCTTCAGTCAAAGTAAAGAGTAGCACCAAAGGTCCACCATTAACTTGACCAGAGATCTTAGTGAAGCAGAGAAACAAAAAAATCACATAGTTCACAACCCTTGTTTTGTTTAGGAATCAGTTTCTTATAAATGTATGTTTTTATCTATATATATTTATAGATAAGAAAGGCAAAACACGGACGTCCTATCCACTGAATCATTCCATTCTTAACATCACTGAAGCTAGAAAAATGTATACTACTATGTAGCTTAATTTATTGCATGTTAATTCAGCCTAACTGAGAAGGAATTTAATCCTCGGTTTTATTCACTTAAAAATCATGCAAGAGCACCAGGAGATAGCTAAAGTCCTGCAGATACATTCGAGTTAGTAATAACCATGTATTTATAGATCAGAGTAAAACATATCCTTGACAGTCTTAAGAGTATAAATAGTTCAACCCCATATTATACAAGGGTCTATCTAAAGTATACCGAAAGATTTTATTACTGCAAAAAGAGATTGAGTTCCTCAAAAGACAATCCTATAGTATCTGGCATCTTCCTATTAATATGTAGAAATGATACTACCCTGTCCCTATCATAGAACCTCAACTAATCCTCTTCCATGTCTGACAAGTCCACAATGTCCTTTGTAGCCAAATGAGGGGTCCTTTTCTCGATTCGACTCAGTTCTGCATGGCTACAAGAGGCTCCCATATCATTTTTATTCATGCCTTTCACCCACATAGCTTTCATAATTATTGGTGGAAGCACTTGAATTTTATCCAAAGGGGTATCATATGTGGGTGTAGGGGTTTCATACCATTCTTCCTCAAGATAGTCAATCCACCAATTAGAGTAAGGGGCCTCCTTAATGTGAATCCATTTTAGCAGGAAATCCACATTTTTGTGGATGGTAGGCATATGTTCATTGAACTTGGCTTCATCCCTCACCATTAACACTAGCTTCCTGGTGATATAGTCCTCCTTCTTGCCATAATCCTCTGGAAAGGGGATCGAAAGCCTTTCATCTTTGCTACCTATAGCAATCTCAAAGATAACTAAAATTCCTCCTTTAAAAGAATTACTCCAAGGAGAATTACCTCACTTTAATGAGTTCCTTCTCATAGCAAGATGGTCAAGAATTCTACAAGGATGTCGCAATTTACCCTATAGCAAAATTCTCAACTGAAGTGCTCTCCCCCAATGATTATTAAGTTCATACTTTTCTTAAAATTATAACCAATGAAATATAGATGTAATATATTTTTCAGATTTAACCCAAAACTATATATATATATATATATGAAGAATTTTAATAGTTTTTCTAGAAAACATTTTTTATTTAATTTAATTTGGTTACAAAGGTCATAACTCTAAGGAAAAATTCATAGAATTTATTTGAATATTAATGAATGATTATTATGTTTCTTTAGTAATTTTTATGACTCATAATTGTCTAATTTAAGGTAATCCATATTTGAGGTAGAAATATTAATACTTATTTCATAATTTGTTTTTCTTATTTTCATTGTTTGATCTTGTAATCACCCCATTTTTCATATTTTTATAATAAATATTTTGTATGTTTTTATTATATTAAGTGGGAAAGGCCCTAATCCTTTATAATTCATAATCTGTTTGTAGATAAAGCCAACAGAACACCATACATTAGCAAAGTCTATAACTAATACATACAACAAACACTTAATATAAAGTTCAAGGATAATATTTTAACAACAAAATTAACAAAATAGAGTAACATGAAAAACATTGGAAATCTAAGAGATATTCCCAGTCCTCTTCCATCTGATCCAACACATTCTCCCAAATAAATGAAGCATCAATATTCTTTCCCCTAGTCTTTTATTTGCCTCAATTCTTTGGCCCATTTATCTTCTTCTTCATCTTGTCAATATTCCTTCCCACTATCACTATGCTAGTGACAAACATCTACATCAAATTGTTGGTATTTTGGTATGGTCTTGTCATTGATGTCAACACCTACTAAAACTCTAGCACTTTGGAGATTCAGCAACATTCACTGGCAAGCTAGTGACTTATGCACAACACTGATATACTATACACTGGTAGGATATAATGAACACCAACAATTGGAATGGCATGGAAAACACTTGGTTATATCGAAGACATTGTTTGAACATCTTATCTTGGAGAATTGTTTATTGCTATATTCATATTTGCATATTTGCTGTTACCGGCAAATAGGTCCAGGTTATGCACTGGCAAGTTTATCTTTTCTAGATCAGCACGACATGTATGGAGATGATTTATTATTGTTGTAAATGCATTAAGATGACATGTTCAATCAGTAATGGCATTGGATATTGTATTGTTTGTAAAATAATTTTATTGTAATATCTTGTAGAGCCGACCTACTAAAATTGGTCTTAGGTTATGGTATAAATGTAAGATCTCATTTGTAAGATCAAGTGTGGATTGCGAAAAAGAATTGTGTGAAGGTATATGTGAGAATAAGCAGAGCTATACACGTAGACATCATTTGAAGGTGAAGCTAGGTTTTTGTGAAAGCATATCTGAACTACACCAGTACTGAATCTAGCATATGAAGATGTTATTTTGAGCAGTACATTCTTATTGGATTTAACCATCCAATTGTAGTCAATGTGACTCCCATTTTGTGTTTGAGCAGTGAGCTCTGGGCACTTGGCCTTTCTGCATGTGTAGACCCCATTTGTATACACTTACTATCTACAGTAGTATCATCTGATTGTGGGTAAGGTTTCCCACCATGGTTTTTCCCCTTACAGGGTTTCCACGTACAAATATTGGTGTTATGTGTTGTGGATGACTTTGTCCTTTAGTTTCATGCATTAATTCTTACCGGTATTGCAATTATCTGGTAAAACTGATCACTGATATAACAGATTGGTTCACCGGTATTAAGCAGTAGATTGGTTAAGTTGTGTTTGGTTTAAATTTATTTGACAACGATTCACCCCCCACTCTCAATTGTCTCTCTGACTTAACAATTGGTATCAGAGCCTAGTCCTCTGTTGCAGAAGTTTAACAGCTTGAAGAGATCCAATGTCGACTAACTATTTTAGGAAGGACAGTCCTGAACTTGATGGAACCAACTATGGCATATGGAAGATCAGAATGGAGACACATCTAAATTGCATTGGAAAGGACATCTAGGATGTTACAAAGAATGGCTATACTGCTCCCACATCCAGTCAGCCTAATCCACCTAACTTGACTCAAGATGAAGAAAATGATTACAAAGCAAGAGAAGCACTTTTCAGTGCATTAACAGATCAGCAAATCATGGGATTATTAGATAGATCAACTACTAAAGATATTTGTGATCACTTGGAAACATTGAATGCAGGAGATTCTACAGTCAAAATTGCAAAACTTGAAAGCTTCCGGGTCAGGTATGAAAATCTAAAAATGGAAGAAGATGAAAGGATTTCAACTTTTATGGACAGAGTTAATGAAATTGTTTTGGGTATTAAATGTTGTGGAGGAACCTTAAGTGAAGATGAAATTGTTTCAAAAGTTTTAAGAGGTTTGCCACCGGCATATAAAATGAAGGTTGCTGCTATAAATGAGTTAAGAATGATGCCTAATACATCAGTAACTAGGGTTAAATTGATTGGAAAACTTTCAACCTTTGAAATTAAGGAATTTGGTCTTGTTGCTATTATAGAGACAGATTTAGCCTTTAAAGTATCAACATCATCTACATCATCGTTTGAAAAATCTGATTGGACAGCCTTTTATGCAAGAGAACTCGAAGAAAGCAGGAGAGAAAATGAAGAACTTGAAGAACTTGAAGCACTATTTGCAAGGAAAATGCCTAAAGGTCCAGTTGGAAGTAAGTATGAAGGTAAAGCACCCTTTAAATGTTTTAACTGCAATAAGATTGGTCATATGGCTTCAAGATGCCCTGATAGACATTCTAGACTAAGAGAAGAAGCTAGAAGGACATACAAGCCTAGCCCTGAATATCAGAGATATAGATTTAAGAAGAATAAAGATAAATCTTGTTATCTTGCTGATGATGAAGTGACTGATGATTCTGATGAAGATCCGACAAACAATGGATGGGTTTTTGTTGCTATAACAAAAGATCAACCAGCACCTACAATCCAACAGGTAGAGTAGGCTTTGGCAGCTAAAATTGAAGTAAAGGATGAGTGGATCATTGATTCTGGATGCTCACATCATATGATAGGAGATAAAGGTAAATTCTTGAACTTTCAAGAATATAATGGAGGCTTAGTGAGATTTGGAGATGACAAAGCTTGTTTGATCAAAGGTAAGGGTATAATATCTCTTGATGGTAAGCATAATACTGACAATGTTTACTATGTTGAAGGTTTAAAACATAATCTTTTGAGTGTTGGTCAATTAGTTAAGAAAGGATTTCAGTTACAATTCAAAAATGGAAAATGTAGAATCATGAATAGAACTGGTTTAGAAATTGCAACTGGTAATCAGGCTAGAGGTAATATCATTCATTTGAATAATAGTGAAAAGACATGCTTGATTGCACATATCGATGAAAGTTGGCTATGGCATAAGAGACTTTGTCATGTAAACTTTGATTGCATGGTGAAAATCAATACTACTAAGGCAGTTAGAGATTTACCTAAAATTGTCAAACCTCACAATACAGTATATAAGGAATGTCAATTTGGAAAACAAGTTAGAGCTAGTTTCAAAAGTATTCCAGAAAAATCCAATAATGCTCTTGATTTAATTCACACTAATTTATGTGATCCAGCTAGAATTAAAAGCTTACAAGGTGATAGATATTTCATGCTAATCATTGATGACTATTCTAGAATGTGTTGGGTTACTTTTCTCAAAGAAAAATCAGAAGCACTTGGAAAGTTTAAATTATTCAAAGCAATGGTAGAAAATGAAACTGGTAAGAAAATCAAGTGTCTAAGATCAGATCAAGGAGGAGAATTTAGATCTAAGGAATTTAATGCATTCTGTGAAGTGAATGGAATCAGAAGACAACTATCAGCACCTCGGACACCACAGCAGAATGGAGTTGTTGAAAGGAAAAATAGAACTATCTTAGATGCAGCCAGAAGTATGTTATCAGAAGAAAATCTACCACATGTATATTGGAGAGAGGTAGTAAGTACCGGTCTATACATTCAACAAATTTCACATCAAAGGTGAAACTGATAAGACCCCTCATGAACTATGGTTTGGTATTACTCCCACTCTTAAATAGTTTAGAATATTTGGAAGTAAATGTTATATTAGAAGAGATGAGTATATTGGGAAATTTGATCCTAGAAGTGATGAAGGAATATTTATTGGTTATTCATCTAAAAGTAAAGCATATAGATGTTTTAACAAAAGATTGCAGAAAATTGTTGAGAGTACAAATGTGAAGATTGATGAACAATTTAGAAGAACTTCAAGGTATATAGATTCTATACCGGCAACATAAATTCTAACAAATGAACCTACACTGAACCCACCGGTACAAAATGAAGATCCAGTTACACCGGTATCATCTAAAAATTCCACTATGATTGAGGAACAATAGCAAACAAAGACACCCTAGTATGTAAGATTGAATCATTCTAAAGATCAGATAATTGGAAACAAGTACAAAGGAGTTATGACAAGAGGAAGATTTGCAAATGAAGAGGTATGTCTTATTCCTCAAATTGAACCATCATCAATGAATGAGGCATGTGAAGATAAATATTGGACTAAAGCTATGGAAGAAGAATTAGAACAAATTGAGAAAAATAACACTTGGACATTAGTTCCCTAGCCTAAAGAAAAAAATGTAGTTGGCACCAAATGGGTATTCAGAAACAAACTTAATGAAGATGGAAAGGTTATCATAAATAAAGCAAGACTAGTGTGTAACGGATATTCTCAGAAATAAGGAATTGATTATAATGAGACTTTTGCACCGGTAGCTAGAATTGAGGTAGTCAGATTATTTTTGGCTTTTGCAGCACATAAGAACTACAAAGTATATCAAATGGTTATTAAATGTGCATTTCTGAATGGATATCTTGAACAAGAAGTTTACATTGAACAACTTGATGGATTTTCTTTGACATATCACAAAGATATGGTTTGCAAGTTAAGGAAACTTTGTATGGATTGAAACAAGCCCCAAGAGCTTGGTATGCAAGATTGGATAAGTATCTTTTGAAAATTGGCTTTTCTAAAGGTAATTCTGAAAACAACCTATACTATAAAGTGACTATGATGACATCTTGGCTATAGAAGTTTTTGTTGATGATATAATCTTTGAAGGAGAAGATGGATTGTGTAAAGACTTTTCTATTAAAATGCAGCAAGAATTTGAAATGTCTAGGATTGGTGAAATAAGATTCTTTCTAGGATTGTATATTTCTTAGAGTGACAAAGGTATATTATTAAGTCAATCCAAATACTTAAAGGAATTGTTAAAGAAATTTGGGATGGAGAACTCTAAACTGGTAAGCACACCCATGACTACAAATGACAAACTATCTTTAAGGGATGAATCTAAACCTGTCAATCCAACAAGGTACAAATCTATGATAGGAGGTTTAATGTATTTGATACAAACTAGACCTGATATCATGAATGGAGTATGTATTGTTTCAAGATTTTAGAGTAATCCTAGAGTAAATCATGAATCAACAATAAAAAGGATTTTTTGATACTTACAAGGCGCTACAAATCTTGGATTATGGTATCCTAGAGATGAAAAATTTGAACTATGTGCATACACAGATGCAAATTGGGCAGGAGATGTGGATGATAGAAAAAGTACCACCGGCAGAGCATTTTTTCTTGGAAGCAGACTAGTTTCTTGGTTGAGTAAGAAACAAAGTTGTACATCCTTATCAACAGCAGAATCATAATATGTTGCAGCAGCAACTAACTGTACACAGGTACTATGGCTCAAACAAATGTTGAAAGACATAAAGTTAAATTGTAAGGAACCTATAACTATCTATTGTGATAACACTGCAGCAATTGATATATCTAAGAATCCGGTACTACATTCTAAAACAAAACTTGTTTCCATCAAACTGAATTTTTTAAGGGAAAATATTGAAGCAAAACAAATAAAACTAGTTTATGTGAATACTAAAGAGAAGATTGTAGATATTTTCACTAAACCTCTGCCTAAGGAGACTTTTGAATATCTTAGATAACAGCTTGGGGTCATACCCCCACTGGTAGATACTTAGAGATTTGATATTTGTCATCAACCGACAGAATTAATAGAGAAATCTTTTACTCTGGCTTTGATGAGGAAGCTACTTCAAAGGGCGAGTAGTTGGTATATTGAATTGGTTGGTATTTTGCATATGAACTTGGTTTTGTTGTAACTTTGGCATTTGATGTCAAAGGGGGAGAGATTGGTATGGAAAAACATAATATAAAGCATGGTACACAAAGGAAACACATGTTACTCTCAGGGGCAGAGATTAATACTTTGGGTGAGTTTACTTATACTCTGGTAATTGTTGGTACTTTGGTATTCGGCATTTTTATTTTGGTAGTTTGATGGTTTTTCCATCTTGTGCTGCCATCAATGCCAAAGGGGGAGATTGTTGATATTTTGGTATGGTTTTGTCATTCATTTTAACACCTACTTAAACTCTAGCACTTTGGAGATTCAGCAACATTCAGCGACAAGCTAGTAACTTATGCACAGTCACTAGTATATTGTACACCTGCAGGATATAATGATCATCGACAGTTGGAATGGCATGGAAAACACTTGGTTATGTCAAAGACATTGTTTGAACATCTTATCTTGGAGAATTGATTATTGGTATATTCGTATTTGCATATTTGCTATTACTGACAAATAGGTCCAGGTTATGCATCAGTAGGTATATCTTTTCCAAATCAGCATGACATGTATGGAGATGATTTATTATTGTTGTAAATGCATTAAGCCGACATGTTCAATTGGTTATTGCATCGGATATTGTATTGTTTGTAAAATGATTTTATTGTAATATCTTGTAGAGATGACCTACTAAAATTGGTCTTAGGTTATGGTATAAATGTAAGATCTTATTTGTAAGATCAAGTGTGGAATGCAAAAAAGAATTGTGTGAAGGTATATGTGAGAATAAGGAGAGCTATATATGCAGACATCATTTGAAAGTGAAGCGAGGTTTTTGTGAAAGCATATCAGAACTACACTGGTACTGAATCTAGCATATGAAGATGATATTTTGAGTAGTACATTCTTATTGGATTTAACCATCCAATTGTAGTCAGTGTGACTCCCATTTTGTGTTTGAGTAGTGAGCTCTAGTCACTTAGCCTTTTTGCATGTGCAGACCCCATTTGTATACACTTACTATCTATAGTAGTATCATCTAATTGTGGGTAAGGTTTCCCACCATGGTTTTTCCTCTTACAGGGTTTCCATGTACAAATATTGGTGTTATGTGTTGTGGATGACTTTGTCCTTTAGTTTCATGCATTAATACTTACCAGTATTGCAATTATTAGGTAAAACTAATCACTGATATAATAGAATGGTTCATCGGTATTAAGCAGTAGATTGGTTAAGTTGTTTTTGGTTTAAATTTATTTGACAATAGATTCACCCCCCCCCCTTCTCAGTTGTCTTCGGGACCTAACACAAATAGTTGTTGATCTTGACTAATTTTTTCATGAATTTTACAAGATCCACAATTTTAAGGACTTTTTCCTTTCTATTCATTCCTTTATCAAGTGGTTCTTTATTTTCCTCCTCACCATAGCTTTTAAGGATATTGAGCCCCTCTAAGGCATCCTAGAAATGAATTTCATATTGTGGTGAATGCAAAAAGGAGTCTTAAAGGAATAAGTTTATTGTCTCTTTGAGGGTTTCATCACTATCTTTGGTGGCTTCTTCATTGATAGTGGAGTCCTCATAATTTCTTTCAAATTCTTCTTCTAGTGGGTTTTTACCAAGAGTACTGTCAATTTTATTTGTCATAATGAGTTTGGCTAGTCTAGCTAACCACCTATCTCTAGAGAAAGTAGTAATGTCATCTTTGGCATAACCTCCATCTAAAATATCTATAGTAGAGGATGGTTTGGGTGAGATAGTTGAGCTATTCTCAAAAGAATTTATGAGAGCTTTTACCTTGCGGATAGTGTTCTTTTTGGAGTTGCCTAGGGTGTTGATATTTTTTACCTTATCAGGCATAGGGTTTGGGATGATATCAACAAGCGCAAGAGTATCACATCATAGGACTAGTTTTTTATTTTTATAGGAGCAAAGAAAACCATTTTTTGAGGGAGATGGCTATATAATAAGAGGGGAAATCATCCTTAAAAGAGATTTTTCTTTTGTAACCACTACTTTGGGAAGGGTTAGGGAATTGGACTTGGGCTAAATCATTATGGGGCAAAGTGGTGTTCAAGGTAGGGGTTTCTTCTAGATAGTATTTATAAATAGCATCAATCAAACATTGATGTAAAGAGTGGTAGACACCATCAAGGGTGCATCTCTCCATAGAAGAAAAAATAAGGAAAGCTAATATATTTATGGCACTATCTTAAATTATTATATAAAGGGAAGTTCTACCTATACACCATTGCAAAATTTCCCTCAAGGGTGAGATATTTGATCAAGTGGTAGCTGACAATACCCCAAGGAGGAGGCAAGTTATCCATGATGAAGATATTACACAATTATCTCCCCAAACACCACCATGTTAATACCCATACATTAATTTTGTCATGCTTCCAACTATTCATAAATTATGATGATAAATCCTCATCCTTTCCTTTCATGACCTTAAAGAAAGGGGTATTCCCTCCTCTCTCAAATATCTCCCCCACCTCAGTGTTATTATTCAATGAAACAAAGGATGTGGGTTTCACACCTAGCCTCAATCAATGCATGATGTCTCCTCTATTATTCTCAGATATTGAAACTAGAAAACACCTGAACCCAAAAGAGAGAGACAAAATAGACTTATAGTAAATCTTTCCAAAAGGATTCTAATATTATATAGATAAATTATCATAGAAGACATCTTTGTCCCTACAACTTAAGAAAGAAAATAAAATATCTATACTATATTTTAGCTTAAATATTTATTTGTTTCCATTAATGTTATGGTGATTAGGAAAGGTCATGTCAAAGGGGAATTTGTACACTCACCTAGTAATAATATTAATCAATCCCACGAAATTATCAAGAAGATAGTCCATAAAACAACCATTTATGATTATTCCTCCCTCCTTGATTTTCCACATGCTTTCTATCATTTCCCATTCTTTGTATTTTTATCAATTAGCTGGTCGTATCCCTATAATAATTCATCAACCAACTACACATCATGATGATCAAAATTTGAAAGGCACATTTCATTGTATTAATTAAATAAATTTCCTACATTATTAATATGTGTTTCTTACCCATTCTCACTCAAAATATTCTTCATCCAATTGGTAATATCCCCATCTTTTCCTTAATAGTTTCATTCATTAAATTTGAGACCTTCATTTTCCAAGGCATATGCCATCTTGTTCCCTTCTCTATAGGTATGTTTAGCTTCTGGACATCATATGAGAGTGAGAACACATCTATCTTAAATGAGAATTATTATTTTCAATTGGGGATACATCACTAATTTTATGAGGTCTATCACAATTTTGGAATCACCTTCTATAACTTGTTGGAATCCATTCATGATAATCCTCTTCAGATCCCACCACAAAGTAACTACCTCGGCGTCATTATTGGTCTTTGTCCCAATCTTTTTGCATAAACCTCTATCATTTTTCTCCTATAATCACTTATTATACCTCTAGCAACTTACATTCTAAGATTTCCTTTGCTACATCCATCAAAGTTTATCTCAACCTATTATTTTTTTTATTTTTTCCATTTAATATGTTGTCTTATAAGTTTATTATTAATTCTTATTTTGTCCATATGATAGATAATTCCACATTTCAATCTAAAATATAATTCAATTTAGATAGTTGTTGGAAATTTTTTTGGTATTTCATATGAATGATATTTTTGTTGGCAACAACAATGAAGGAAAACGGAGAGGGGGGGTGAATTAGTTTTCACTGAATTAAACAATTCAAGAACAACCTTAAATCTGATCAATTACAACAACAACAAATACAAACACAATAAAAACAAAACACATAACACCAACATTTTGATGTGGAAAACCCAATTAAGGGAAAAACCACTATGGGAACCTACCTACAATAAGATGATTCCTTTCAATAGTATGTCAAAATATTGTGATGGGGAATGCACATGCATTCAGGAACATTGCCTAGAGCTCACTGCTCAACATAATAAAGGGCCAAAACCTAGGGAAGGCTCACTTCCTTAGAAAGATCAGACAACAATCCAAATTACATGAACCTAAAGAATAACATCTCCAAATGCCTAATAACAGTTCTGGTTAAGTACATTTGTCTGCTCTGCAACACTTCATCGAAAGATTAATTCACTTATTCGCACATACAAAACTCTCTTATAATGTAGACACTTCACCAATATCCAAATTGTATGAGTATCACACTTATTTATACTAATCATCAACCTTAACAACAAGTCCGACTCAACACATAAGACCTATTAAAAAAATTACATCACACAATAAAAAGATCAACCATCAGACCAATACAATGTCACCAAGGACATAGCATGAAACCACATCAAATCCTTCAACATGCAACACAACCAAATAACATGCCAAGATCATCCACAACACACTAAACCCATCATGTTAGCCAAGAACATGAATATCACCACTGGAATAATGAAATCTTCAATACCGCACACAATGATTGATGTAGACCACCAAAACAAATAGGACATGATTAGCAAACAACAAGAAGCATGTTAGAACCATCTACAATAGTTGCACGAACACCACTAATCTAAATCTTCATCGATCAAGTCATTGACACTCAAGAACACTAAACAACAACAACTACAACGCAGAAAGATAACTTGTGGAGCACCAAATCAGCACCAAATCACAAACCATTTGAAATGAAGATACACATGAACATCGCAAACACTCTCCTGAATCCGCAACTCAAGATCTAATTACATCGAAGAACAATGGATCAAACACCAAACTCTACAACACTGAACACTGAAACACCAATCCTCAATCTAGATTAACTGATATGATCAAATAAACTTTAGGAACACTGAACTGATAAAGAATGAAGTATCTCTAGTTGATTCAACATATCAAATAGATAAACCAAAAAGATCAACTTTCTTCAATCACGGGAGCACCAAAATACAGGAATATGTTGACATCAATGACAACAACATATCCTAGAAGCAACAATGTCTAGCCTTCTTCCCCTTTGGCATTGATGACAACATATGAATGTGAAAAACAATCAATGCAAAGAAAGAAGTCAACATCGCTAGTCTCCTCCACACAAAACTTCCAGGATAAGATAATTTTTTACATGCATCTCTCCCTCTTTCACATCAATGCAAAAGGTTCTCAAAACAAAAAATCTCTCTCAAAGAATATGAAAATCATGATTCTCTCCCCCCAAAACACATAAACACACACTAACTACTCCTGCTAAGTAGTAGCACCTACATATCAATCTGGATAAGAATATAAGACCATGAAGTCCACCAGATTGATGCAACTCAATGCATCTAGGTCTCATTAGGAGGGGTAGATGCCCCTTACTTGTCTCTCAAATATACAAATGTATTTACAGGAAAAGGCTTCACAAAAATATCTGCAATATGATCCTTTGTAGATACAATCCAATATGACTTCTTCCTCACTGACTTTCTCTCTCAAGAAGTGATATTTGATTGATGCATGCTTTATTTTTTAATGTAGTACCATATTCTTGGAAATATTGATAGCACTTGAATTATCACAATATAAAATAGTAGGGTCATCATAAACAACTCTAATATCCTTCAACATTTGCTTCATTCAAACTACTTGAGGTACTCTTCTAGTCATCAACATCACCTACCCAATCAACATTAATATAAGTACATAATATCAAATCATCATTCTTTGGATACCACAAGACATAATCAACAATTCCCTTCAAGCATCTAAAAAATCCTCTTCACAATAGTAACATGACTTTCTTCAGGATCAACTTGAAATTTTGCACAAAGACAAACAACATACATAATATAAGGTCTAGTCTAATTCAAGTATAACAATACACCAACCATAGATCCATACAAGGTATGATTAACTTTCAGAGATTCATCATACTTAGACATCTTACAACAAGTTACCATAGGAGTTCCAATAGGTTTGGAGTCATCTAACCCAAACTTTTTCAACAATTCCTTCACATACTTAAAATGAGATATGAAAATACCTTTGTCAGTCTATGTAATCTGCAAACCTAAGAGTAATTTCATGTCACCTATCATAGACATCACAAATTCTTTCTACATATCATCAACAAAATTCATACTCAAATCATCATCTCCTCCAAAAATAATGTCATCAACAAAAATTCAACAATCAAAATGCAATCATTATCAACTTCGAAGTATAAATTACTATCAACAATACCTTTACAAAATCCCAATTTCATTAAATATTTATCCAATCTAGCATACCAAGCTTTAGGGGCTTGTTTTAGTCGATAAAGTGTGTTCTTCAATTTAAATATGATATCTCCTTTATGTGATAATGAAAATCCATCAATTTTCTCAATGTAGACTTCATCTTCAAGATCACCATTCAAAAAGGCTGACTCGACATCCACCTAATATACCTTGAAATCCTTAAATAAGAAGCATACACCAGAAGTAATCTAATATATTCAAGTCTAGCTACTGGAACAAAAATCTCCTCATGGTCAATTGCTTCCTTCTGTGAACATCCCTTACTTACCGGTCTTTCTTTATTTCTGAAAACTTCATCAGCTTCATTCAATTTATTCTTGAATAGCCAGTTAGTACCAATCAAATTCTTGTCCTTAGGTTTGGGAACAAGTTCCTATGGATTGTTCTTTTCAATCTAATTCAACTCTTCTTCCATAGACTTTATCCAATTTTCATCTTTGTAAGCTTCAATAGCATCTTTAGGTTCTTCTTCAAGTCATTACTCCTTTATTCTTATCACCAATAATCTAATTTTTTGAATTATTTAATCTTCCATACCTTGGATTCTATTCATTGTTCTGATTTTCAGGTTCTTACACTTCTTTGCTGACAACAACAATATTTGGACTATCTCTACTATATCTCTTTGCTAAAGAGTCTCAGTCTGGTTTTTCTTTGAAATAACATCTTCGTCATCAAGTTCATATCCACATACTTTGATTTCTTTTTCATGACATTCATCAATCTTTACATTTGCACTCTCCACTAAATTTCTCAGTCACTTATTATAACATTGGTAGGATTTCTCTTTGTAGAATATCCCAAGAATATTTCTTCATCACATATTGCATCAAACTTTTCTATATCCTTATCTCTCTTGATATAACATTTGCTTCCAAACATTCTGAAATATCTAACTGTAGGAACATGACCAAATCATATCTCATAAGGGGTCTTACCAAAATCACCTTTTCTATGTACCCAGTTGAATGTGTAAAGAACAGTGCTAACAACTTCTCTTCAATATGTTTTAGGACCATTCTCTTCAATCAACATAGTCCTAGAAGCATCTAAAATAGTTTTATTCTTCCTTTCAACAACTCCATTCTGCTAAGGGGTTCTAGGAGTAGATAATTGTCTTCTAATTTCATGCTTTTGACAAAATGAATCAAACTCATCAAATGTAAATTATCCTCCTTTGTCAAATCTCAAACATTTTAGCTTCAATGTAGTCTCTGACTCCACTTTAGCTTTGAATAACTTGAATTTTTAAAATACTTCTTATTTCTCCCTTAGAAAAGTAAGCCACATTATTCTAGAAAAATCATCAATCAACAACATGAAATATGTGTCACCCTGCACACTTCTCACTCTTGTAGGAGCACACAAATCAGTATGCACAAGATCTAATAATCCAATAGATGTATACTTCTCACTCTTGAATGAAGTTCTTGTTTTCTTTCCCATTTGACATTCTTTACACACTAGATTACTTGCCTTCACAATCTTAGGCAAATCTCTAACAGCTTGAGCATAACTTATCTTAATCATGCAATCAAAGTTAACATGACACATTCTTCTATCCCACAACCAACTCTCATCAATCTAAGCAATCAAACAAATTTTCTCATTATCATTCAAATGAAAGATATTACATTTAGACTTAGTCCCTAATGCAATCTCTATACCATATGCATTTAGAATCTTACATCTCCCATTCTTGAAGTGCAAATCATATTTCTTGTCAACCATTTGTCCAACACTCAAAATTTTATGCTTCAAACCTTCAACATATAAGACATCATCAGTATTATGCTTACCATCAAAAGATATAGAACATCTACCAAAGGTTACACAAGCTTTGTCATTTCCAAATCTCACTATACCACCATCATACTTCTCTATATTCACAAATTTTCTTTTATCACCTATCATATGATGTGAGCAACCATTATCAATCACCCAATCACCTTTATATTCAATCTTAGCATTGAAATCTTTCTCCTTAACAATTCATCTTATATAATCAGCCGGTATCTATTTATCTTTCTTGATAGCAATGAATAAAAATTCATCTTTTGAATTCTCATTCTGAGAATCTTCATCTATCACACCTTCATCAGTAGAATATTAATATTTCTTTTATTTTTTTACTTCCGGTTAGGCTTGTAGGTTTTATCATAATTCTCATTGTTTTCATATTTATCATTCGTATCAAACTTATCATGCCTATCATACTTATTATGTTTATCATATTTAGACATTCTCTCAGGACACCTAGAAGCAAAATGTCATATCTTATTACAAGAGAAACATTTCAGATGTAACTTTCCATCATACTTGCTAGCTGCCTTACGCAATATCCAAGAAATAAGTTCTTCAAGCTCTTCCAATTCTCTTTCTTGCTATTCCACGATAGGAAGGATCCTAGTTTCTTGAGTCAGCTTGACTCACTCCAAGGCCTTTTTTCTAGCCTAACCTGAGAATGATTCGCTCTATTTCCCTAACCCACTCTAGGTCCTCACTACCAAGGTTTGTTACTTTTCTCTTTGTGAATTCAATTTCATAAATCCACCAACTCACCTTTCCATTGTATCTCACCAGACACCTTGTAGGGTTTTCCCTACCATCAATTATGCCTACAACTTCTCCTAAGTTGTTTTCTCCTCATGCTTGGATCTTCTCTCCATTCGATCCCATCTTCCTCTAGTCTAAGGTTGATAGCCTAGACTCGGGTCTACCCTGCAAGTGATTTCCTTTTTGTCACTGATACCTAGCCAGGCTATCATCAAGCTCTCCTAGGGCCAGTATGTTGAAACGACCGATGCCATTCCTTGGTCTACTACATATAGAACACTACTATAAATGGTTGGTCCTTCTTGACAACCTCCAATGCTCATGTGGATCCCATGATGGAGTGTCAAGAAAGAGCAATGTTTACAAATGTGTGACGCTAGCAGAGAAATAGGAAACAAAATGATAACTCTATTTACACAACTGAGCTTGGCATGAATGCAATTTGGAATTCAAAAAACATGGAAAAAACATCATCTACCCTATCTGCATTATTCCTTAAATATTTAAGCCATGTTTACAACAGAAATCAAACTCTGAGAAAGAAACCAAAAAATGATCTTCCAATTGTTATTCAAAAGAAGTTTGTTCTTGTGGAATCAACACATCCAATAATCCCAATTCAACTTATACAACTTATCCAACCCTATTACAAAATGCCCATTGGGTCTTTTATAGCCTCCTAGACATGTCATGAATCATCCTTGACAAATGAGATTCAATTTGACATAATCGGTTTCTTACTATAATTATGTTTCCTTTCTTCATCGGGTCATCAAGTTAGCACCAAAACACTCACTTCGATGTTCGATGAAAGTTTACAAAATGTGCATTTCACCATCGTGTTGTCAGTGTAGCATCAAACATCTCTTCCTGATGGCTGATGGTGTGCTCCCAATAGAATGCTTTCTTATCGGGTTATCTGCGTAGCTCGTAACATGTTATACCAATAGTTGAACGTGCACCAAATAATATGCTTTCCTATTGGGTATCGGTGTAGCTCTGAACATGTCATATTGAGATCCAATTGCACTCCAAACCATAGGCTTCCCTATCAGATTATCAAGGTAGGTATTAAAAACACTCCCATCGATATCTGATGGCTCTACTTCAACTTGCAGTCTGATCCACTAGCGACTTCATCAAGTTATCGAGGTAGGTAGAAAGCACTACCGCCAATATCTGATGGCTCCACTTCAACTTATGCATACTCATCGGGCATCAGGGTAGGGTAAAATTGGTTGTTCTGATACCTGATGGTTGTGCTCCACATGTTGGCGGTCTCATTGGGGTAAGTCTTGCCGAAAAATAAAAAACTATCAAAATAAAGACAAAATGCACTCCAATCTCCAAATAGACAACCTAATGGACTAGAACTAGTCCTTATGCCAAACTTGCCAAAATTGTAAAGGGTATTTGCTCACCCTTTGGTGCTCCTACACCATACTCACCACACAAAAAAAATCAAGTCCCCCCTAGGGACAGTAAGGTGGCATCAATGCCCATTCATTTGAAATTGGATTCTACAACCCAAGTGTCTCTAATTTAGGTAAGTGTTGCCACTTGACTAAGTGTTCCATGTACATGCCATGCCTTGTTTACCGCTTCACCCTAGAATCTAAAATCTATTCTGCCTATGGTTTAGAAATAAGTGGTATTGGAATATCACTAAGAGTAGTCTCCCCTTCTAGAGTTGGTCCATCGGTTGCTGCTACGAGACCCTTAAAATAAACCAAGTCTTACACATTAAACGTAGGGGACAATGCCCAATCTTTGGGTAAGTCCACCTTATAGGAATTTGAGCCATACTTAGCTAAAATTTTGCAAGGACCTATTCTCCTGATCTAAAGCTTACTAGGGACTCCCTTCTACAATATTTCCTTGTTCAGATGTACCATTACCATATCTCCAACTACAAATTGAATGTCTTTTATCCTCTCATCTGCTTTAGCCTTAATCCTCTATGTAGTGTCGACCAATTTTTTCTGCACTTGTTCATGCACCTCTTTCATAGACTAAGTGAGATTATCTGCATGTTCACTTCTTCCTTCCAGGCTTCCTAAATCTCAAAGTTCACAAACACCATGTGGGTGGAGTCCATAAACAATCTCAAAAGGACTCTTACCTGTAGTTTTGTTGACACTATCATTATAGGTAAATTTTGCCTGTTGTAGAACTTGATCCCACATTTATCCATATTCTTTCATTAGGCACCTCAGAAGATTATCCAATACTCAGTTAATGACCTTAGTCTAACCATCTATCTGTAGATGGTACACAGTACCAAAAGAAGGGGTACCTACTATTCTTGTCCACAGAGTTTTCCAAAAGTGTACCATGAACTTCACACCCCTATCTAAAACTATACTAAGAGGTGTAGCATAGAAATTAGGATTCATCACAAGATAAGATATATCAATCAAAACATAAGACCTGATAGCTCAATCAAAGAAATACTCATTGAAATGAACCTAATTCCAATGCACATTCAATAGAGGTATGAAAATGAAGCATTCAAAAGAAAACATTATGCAAACCAGATTCAAGGTTGAATACTCCTTCCATGCGGCTCCATTGTTGTTCTTTCCTCTTCAATGGGTTTGTGGATCTCACCTACAAGTGCTCTCACAATTGAAAGCAAAAAGCTCAAGAGTACTAGAACTAAATTTGATAGTTTGACAGCAATTCGGATTTCAAGAAGTAATTGAAGGGGTTGATTGAAGAAAAATTATCCAATTTATAGAGAAATTAGAGAAGTGACAAGATTGGCATGATGCAATTCAAATGGAAATTGCAAATCAATATGTTAATTATGACAAATTATGCAAATTATGCACTTTCCATGCACAATTTTGATTGATTGATTATGACACATTTCATGTCAAAATTGATTGATTAATCAATTATGACAATTTCATGACAAATTGAAATGCCACTCCCATAGAATTAGGAGATGAAATAGGAGGGAAAAAGAATTAGAAATTTGAAAATTAGGAAATTGAAATTGATGACCAATTAGGAAATTGGAATTAGAAATTGATGAAAAATAGGATTTAGGAAAATTAGTGAATTAATTAATAATTTTTCATTTATTAATCAATTCACAAAGAGGAATAATTAGCCAATTAAATAAAGATTTAATTGTAATAAGAAGACTTAGGATTAATAAATAATTTAGTAATCCTAGAGGAAGAAATGGCAAATTAGGTTAAATGACCAAATCATAAAACCCTAGAAGATGAATTAGAAATGCGAAGATGACAATTAGGTCTTGATTAGAGATAATTAATGTCATGATTTTGAATTGATAAAGGACCAATGCGACAGAATGATTTGATTGATAGATGCGCCAATTGACAAGGAACAATGACAAATTGATCCAACTTGACATAATTGAGACAGACAATGATCGATAGCAAAATTGATTGCAAAATGTCAAAATTGACAAAATAGATTGCAAGATGACAAGATTAGACATGACCACGATCAATGACAAATTGATCGTAAAACGACAAGATTGAAGGATTGATGATAAATCGACAAGATTGATAAGAGGACAACGATCGATGACAAATTGATCGTAAGATTGACAGGATCAATAAGAGGACAAAACCCTAATTAGGATTGACGATGTCCAAAATGATGAGATTGATGATAAGATTGATAAGATTGACAGGAGGACAAAACCCTAATTAGGATTGACGATGTCCAAAATGATGACAAATGAATACGCACATTGATGCGACAGGATAAAATTGATCAAAATCATGACTGGATAATATTGTCGAGAAGACCAAATTTGAGGACGAGATGATTGAATAATGTAGAAGAATGACTTGATGTTCGCAAATGATAAAGACCAAGTGCGTGACATAGGAGAAATGTTAATGCGACGCAAAAACCTAAAATGAGGCAATGCGCAAATGTTAAAGTATGACCTCGCAAGCGTTGACCATTTTTGGGTGTCTACATTTTGCCCCTCTTTGAGACAATGCGATTCTGAGCGTTGTTTCAAAGAACAATAATGAAAATGCCCCAGATAATAACAATGACATATGCATGCCCCCTCGAGGAATTGGCCGGAAACATGCAGAAAAGAGGCCAATTGATCGATAAAAATGACAGGATCGAACGGACCGACAATCGGAGATCGGATGCATGACAGACAATCAATTTAATGTGCACAAGACCGCGACCAACATAAGATGGAGAGGACGCACGTCCATCTATGCAATGACAAAGAGCTATAAATGGGACCAAGAGGGTGAAAATGACTCATTTGCACTAGCTAAAGAGGAGGATTTGTTGCTCTGGACAAGAACACTTGCAGATAGATGGCGATCATTCCAATGGCGGGTCACCTTGGAGAACGTGTACGCACATTCAGACGACCGGAGGACGCAGGAGCAGCGGTAAGTATCGCGAAAACCCATGTGTTTGATTTCATGAATTTTGATGGCTTACGGGACATTGCGGGACCCACAGGGGACACCAAAATGGACATCTGCGCTTGTGTCATCTAAACCTGCGCTTGTGTATGATGTTCTGCGCTTGTGTAGGAATACACAAGCGCAATTCACCTGACACAAGTGCAATTTAGCTTACACAAGCGCAAGAGTTGAAAAATGACTCACTTTTGATTGGAAATGGCATGCAAATGACCTGACAGGGGGGGGGAAGGGTAGGATAGGCCAATGTAGATGAAAAACACCCCGATTTGGACATGAAAATGAGGAAATGCAACCCGTAGGAACAAACCCGAAAACTGACAAAATGATGCCCTGATTGTGATGCAGAGTCGACAATATCCATTGATCGCACGGGAGAATCGACCGGACTGTTTCATGCGACGACATAGACTCAAGAGTACAGAAAGAGACACATTAGCTGGACTGGGATTGTATTACATCACATATATGCCCGAAATTAGGGCAAACACAGGATTGCTTACCGCATTGGTAGAGCGATGGCATTCGGAGACTTCCTCATTCCATTTGGCGACTGGCGAGGCGACAGTGACTCTAGAGGATGTATGGCGCATCCTCTGCATTCCTATACATGGGGAGATGATAGAGTATGACCCAGTGACAGGGAGAGACGTGTTATGCAGACTGTTTGAGTGTGACGCAGAGGATCTAGACATTGTCGAGAGGGAGATTCGGTGGGAGACTATGGCAGTCGAGTATGAGCAGCAATGTGTGGTGATAGCAGTGGTGATAGCATGTCTTCTGGCAGGTGACAGACGAGGACATGAATTCCCTATTGGTTGGGGAAGAGTATTAGAGCAGATGGTGACAGAGGGGATAGTGTATGCATGGGGACCATGTGTGTTGGCTATGTTATACTTCCAGCTGCATCAGATAGCGTATCAGGGAATGCAGACGCTGAGTTGTGGAGTCACATTGCTTCAGGTATGGGCATTTGAGCATATTGCCATATGTTGACCGATCATAGATAGATAGGTTGTACCACACCGACCATACGTGTACAGCTATGGTGGAGCACTGAGACAGGGTCCTTTTGGATACATATTATACTGGCGACATGAGCTAGACAGACTGAGAGAGTTTATATGGAGGCCATATCGAGATTGCCCCGGATGGTCAGATGATCATGAGGAGTTACCATACTGCAGACAGGAGAGGTACCTGATTGGGCGACAAGTAAACCGTCAGAGAGTGATTGAGTTGTACCTGCCAGAGAGGGTCAGACGACAGTTTGGAGAGACACGGGATGTACCTTGGAGGACTGCATGCTTTGCCCGATCTCACCGAGAGACGAGTCAGTGGGGTAGTATGATTCAGCCACGTATAGCATATGCCGACTTTGCATAGTTACAGCAGAGACAGTGGGATTGGATGTCAGATGTGGTAGATGCTGGGACTACAGAGGAGTATGAGACATGGTTCGCACAGCAACGGCCAGTGCCTTTGACCGATCCAGATATTCCAGTACCGAGGAGACAGGAGGACTTCCCACTCACAAGAGAGGAGGGAGATGATGAGGACGAGGAGGATGACGAGGCTGATGAGGATGAGGGTGATGGAGAGGAGGACGGAGCTGATGGAGGTGATGGGGAGGATGAGGGAGATGATGGTGGGGAGGATGATGAGGAGCCAGACACAGTGGATCAGGAGACTTTGCAGGATATTCCCATAGAGCCAGAGACAGCTAGGACAGAGGAGATAGACATGTACAAGGCTACCATAGCGAGCCAGCAGGATTATATTGCAATATTGGAGAGACAGCATGAGCAGTTCAGAGCGGAGATAGCCAGACTCATAGAGGCTTGGGATACAGCCATAGCTCAGGCACAGCGAGAGGGACAGAGAGTCACTGAGTTCATTGGGTCGATTAGGGATGCCAGTGCACGGGAGATGGCACAAATGCTAGTAGAGACCGGCGAGGAGAGACTGTACTGGAGGACACTATATGAGGGTGCAGTTCCACCGGAGCGGAGAGCACCTTCATATCGGGCACGATCGAGGACAGAGAGCAGGTCACGCTCTCGGAGGACATTGAGCAGTATAGGAGTGAGTGGACCGATGAGACCACCGCAGCCAGGACCAGGACCGGGTACATCATCTACGAGACATGGCAGGGATGAGGAGGACAGAGGGAGCACCCAGTGACAGAGGCACGTGCTCCGTATGACAGACAGTGGACATTATGTAGTTTGACATTATGTAGTCAGCCTGCGGGCCATACTTAGGACAGACAGTCCGATTTTGTACTCCGACATTATTATGAAATGTGATATGATATGCATCGATATGATGGATGCAATATGTTATGACTTATGGTTTTTTTGCATGTATGGATGATTTATGCACTGGTTTATGAACATGTATGGATGCATTTTTATGTATTTTTGATGCATTTATGAAATGAAATGGATAAAATTCTTGATGTAATATGTAATGGAATGCAAATGTACTAACCAAATGGATGCAGGATGCAGCATATGTGCGTGGATATCAGAGCACTAGACTGAACTGACTATTCGACCGGACAGAAGAAGTGTTAATAAGAAGAAATAAGACAGAGGACAATTAGAGATGATGAAAATTTGCTTTCAGTAATGCACTTTGTAGGTGAGAACCTTTATTTTTATTTAGCAAAATGGATGCGTAGCATCATGGCATTGAAGGCCAGAGCTGAAATGCAACCCGATTTGCATAAGACAGACACAACATAGACAAATGAAAATCACAATCAAAGAAAGAGACCATGAGCCATCCCGGTCACTCTAAATCACTTAGTGACATCATCGAGCAACATAGGGACATGATCGAAGCCAAAGATAAATCAATAAAAAGATAAGACTCATAAATTCAAGCAAATCAAACAAACATCTTGATCTTCATTGTCAAAAGTTGAACGTGTTGATAGGACGATCATGCTGTCTGGTTTCAGGATATGCGGTACCCCGTCTAAGACAGGACACAGTCTGGTTTCGAGTATACCACACCCTGTATAAGACCCATGATAATGTGACAAGGACAAATGATTGTGAGGCTGATATTTGATTGATATGACAATTGTGATCAATTTGAATGTTTGAGTTGATTGAAAAGGTTCATCTGTTTATGCATGATTTCATTAAAGCACGATATTGGATTGCGAGTGTCGTTGGATGAATGCTCAATGATCTGTCGATGCACAAAGGGAATACTTTATTGCAAAAATGCGTGTTTTGGTTTTTTTGGAATTTTACAATTTTTTTGTGTTCTTTTTTCAGGACTTTATATGATTTTTAGAGATTTTTTCCGGACGTTTTTCAATATTTATGAATTTTTTCAAGACATTATTTGATTTTTTTTTTTTTTTGATCTTTTTCAGGACATTATTCGATTTTTTTATGATCTTTTTCAGGACATTTTTCGATTTTTTATGATCTTTTTTCAGGACATTTTGAAATTTTTATGGATTTATTTCAGGACATTATTCGATTTTTTTATGGATTATTTCAGGACAATTTTCCATTTTTTTTGAATTTTTTTCAGGACTTTTTTGGATTTTTATGCCTTTATTTCAGGACATTTTTTGGATTTTTATGACTTTTTCAAATTTTTGCCCCCAGTGTCTAGCAATGCAAGGAATATGACAAATGGATAAATAGGCTTGCTACAATGATGGTGGATAGAGAGAAGACAAAGGCCTTTTATCATGGAGACAATACGGATGCAATTTCCAAGGACTATGACGTGATGGGACAAGAGACTGGATATGACAATGTATAGCAGTGACATGGCATGAGGGACATGTCAAGAGGTTTTTGAAAAACATGTTTAAATTTTTGTGTCCTTATGTCAAATCAAGATCGAGGAATGAAAAAGAGTGTATGGATAGTGATAAGATATGGATAGGATAAGCAAGATCAAGAATGGATAAGGGACATGGACTGAAGGTCGGGATTGGCTATGGGATAATGGTAGAAAGTTGCAATAAGACAGGGAATATGGATGAAAGGTTGTAATAAGCAAATGGATAAATGACCAAAAGCTATGATAGACTGAAAGCTGCAAACAAGATGCATGATGCTCATGATGATCGTCAGCCTTGTCAAGATCAAAAGTGGAAAGGGAAACTGGACATGAGGGATGATAGGATATGAAAGGGTAATGACATGGGTTCGATAGGATAATGGAACAATGAGGGACAAAAGGATATGATAGGATAAAACTTGCCCCCAAGTGTGATGTGCAAGAAGTTCATAGATTACACATGATGCCTGTTTGCCAGGTTTTCACCAGTGAACGAATTATTTTTTTGCTTTTTTTCTTTTCTTTTTTTGTCTCTTTTTTTTTTTTTTTTTGTATTTTTGAGCTTTTTCAATAGAAGACGGACACATACATGATAGGGATGGAGGAAGGACTCAAGTGTCTTTTTGTTTGGATAGTAGCCTTGAGAAAAAAATGGACCATGACCTTTGAAAGTATGCTCAAAGATGTTGGTAGGATGAGGACATGGAAAATAAGATGAAACTAAGGCGAGGATTTATGCAAAGGATGGGATCAAAGGGATCGAAGGATGGAAAATATGCATTGGATAATGGATAGGGTATTGGAAGAATTGGGCTTTAGTGGATGGAAATGAAGGCAAGATCGACATTGGCACACACCTTGAGGGGTGATGGACTGATGGAGGAAAGATGTATTTTAGATTGTGAGATTTTGATGGAGGAATAGCTAGTGATTTTGGGACATAAGGGCCCAAAATGGATGAAGAAGGTGATGGAGGAACAGACTTGGAAGGTTTGGATAGAGGAATAGCAATTTTGGATGCAAATTTTGATGTTTCTCTTTGTGCTTCAAGGAGCTTCTTGGGGATCCACATGGTTTTTGATTTTTCATGCTTTTGTGGTTCCTTGGAGTGCATTGCTTGCACAAGGGATTTAGGAACCCATATATATTTTGACTTTGCTTTATTTTGCTCGGTGGGCCTTTGTGGCCTTTTGTATTTTTCTTTTTCTTTATAAATCATATTGTTCTTTGTTTTGACATGCCGATTAGATTGGACATGTTGATCCTTGAATACATGTGGATTTTTTGACTTATGACTTTTATACTTGGCATCCAAATTGCTTGGAGGAGGAAATGAATGTCGGTGTGGATGGGAATGATATGGAGGCATGTGGGATGGATGGAAGGTTCTCCAGGATGTGTGCCTTTGTTGATGTTGCATAGGAGATGGAGGGATATAGGGACCTAGAATGGATGGAAGCGATGATGGGGAAGGTGGACATTTGGATTTTGACTTTGAAGGGATACCAACGCCTTGAGTGTGAGCTCTGTAGCCATGACCATTAGTATTCTCTTTGATATGGAGGGGTTCTTGCTTGTGAAGGTCTACTCCTTTGCCTTTATCAATATTTTGACTAATAGGATACTCTTTTCTTTGGGAAGAAGACGCGAGTTCATTATGAGGTGGATATGATATGAGAGAAATAAGGAGATCTTGAAGTGGATCGGATTGCACCAAAGTGGAAGAACCCATTATGCATGTAGGGGGTTCATGAACATCTTGCACTAACACGTTAGAATCATGAGGGGTATCAGGATCATGAGGGGGACTAGGAGTGTGTAGTGGACATGGTTCAATGATAGGCTCTTCAAGAGATGGAATGGGAGAAATAATGGGATCCTCAAAAGAAATGGGATCTTGGGGTGGACACGGAGGATTAGGACATGGAGATGGAGGAACAAGTGGATCTTGTGGAGGATCTGAAGGAATAATTTGATCTTGACAAGGAGGAAGATCATTGGATTCCTCTTTAAAGGTGCTTTGCTCTTGACTTTCAATGGGATCATCGGAAAGGATGGAAGGGATATCTTGATCTTTCTGAGGAAGTGGAATGTCAATGGGATTTGAAAGGACATTTTGCTCATTAAATGGAATGGGATCCTTTGGGATCGAATGGACTAGGATATCTTGATCTTGCCCAGGGAATGGAGTGCCAATAGGACTTTGGATAGGATGGACAAGAATAGGGGAATCATTGTTAGTGTCTAGGAACATGGAGTCCTGGTCAACAATTGGATGGGATGATAAGGTTTCAGGATCTTGATATTGATCTATTCTAAGACACGTTTCTTCATGTTCTAAATTATCCTTTTGACATGGGGTTGGACTTTGGATATGCATGGGGGATTTTGGCAAGGGATTAATGCTTTGGCATGAAGGAAAGGCAATTTGAACATTTGTAAGATCAGACATTCCAATCGTAAAGCTTTCTTGCATCTTAGATTTGGATCCACTTTTTGGTATTCGAGGAATCACTTCTTGTTGAGGGACACCTGTCATCAACATTTTTGTGGCCTTCATTTGATCTAGTGTTAAAGGTGTTGCATTAAACAATGGATTGTTTATTATTTTGAGTGTGGACTTTTGAGGAATAGTCACTGTCAATGCCTTTGAAGCACGTTTACTCATCAAGGTGGGTTGGAGTTCTTGTTGCACATTTTCATCATTTGGATGTAGAGAGAAACCTAACAACTCACCGCCTTGTTGTTTTTGCACATTAATTTTCTTACTTGAGGAGGTCACATTACTCATCATGTCAAGATATTTTTGTGGGAACCTCTTAAAGAGCTTATTCAAGAATTTATCCATCTTTTTTGTCAACTTTGGATCCTTAAGGTACATAACAACATCATCAGAGACATCAAAATCGGATGAAGAGTCTGGTTGGACATTTGGATTTGTTTCTTGGTGAATGCCTTGATCTGAACCAAATCCTTGAGATAGAGTTGGTTCTTCATACAATGTTTGTATTTCCTGTTGCAAGCTGGACTGATTCCAATCAAAAGGTGCATTTCCTCTTGGAGTTGGTGGAACACTCCCATGTCTTGGTTTCATAGGTACAAACACTGGTTCATATAATAGAGGTGGTCCAAGTTGAACCATTCCATATGGTGGTAGAGATGTGTTTAATGAACCTTCAACTTGCACTGTTTGACTAGTTTGAAACTGCGAATTTACTATGTTATCCATGGATTGATACATTGATTCACTCATCTTCTTAGATCTTGATCTTATCTCAACAGGCATGTCACTTATGCAAATGCAATTTTTTTTTTTTTTGGAAAATTTCAAGGATAATGTATGATATGCAACTAAATGCAACCTAAATATATGAAAATGCAATCTATGTCTTTGGTTGTTTTTGAAGATTTTGACAAACTTTTGGAATGCAAATCTAAAAGAGACCCTTAGGATATTGGAATGATGTCTAGACCTCAAAGGACAAAAGGACTTAATTGAAAAAGGGCAAGATGACAATGTCTCACCTATATGCTTGGATACTAAGCTAGGTTTGACGAAATGGTATTGATGACGAAAAGGACAAAAGACTTGATGAGGTCTAGACTTCTTAACAATGACTTAGGGTTTATCAAAGATTTGGATTACTCAAGTATGACAAGAACTAGGTTTGACACTATATGCAAAAGGACAATTAATATGCAAATGATCTTAATATGATATGACAATGACTTAGGCTTAATGAAGAGACTTGGGATATGCAAATGCAAATGTATGACAATGTCCACCTAAGATGAAACCTAGGGTTTAATTATGAAATGATATTACTCTTATGCAAGAGGATATATGTAAATGGATGACTCTTATTGGTATGCAAAAGAAGTATGACTTAGGTGAATCCTAACTTTGATACTTGACAATGACTTTGCTAAATGCAAACTAGGATGAACCTAAACGTAAGTGACATAAGAGTTGAGACAAGTTTTTGACCATTGTTGGATAACCATGCTTGAAGTATGATCTTTGAATCTTGTTGAATGTTTGTTGGATGAATGTCTTTGGTGTTTGATCTTATGTTATATCAATGTGCTTGTTCTTGAAATGGTATTCAACTTTTGACAATCAAAGAATACAAGATATTGCAACTTAGACTCAAGACAATCATGCTCATTTCCACATTCCTTATGGTAGGCAAAGACATTAGGTACTTGAGAGGTAGACTCATTATGAGATTCAAGGAGAATACATAGATGCTTGACCCCACGGGCTCCCCTCCACGGCACTCACTTCTCAGGGCAGCCAAGCATCAGTTCCCATGGAATCTCCCCATGGCGAACTTAGTATCTCTTCCAAGTATCCGAATTTGTCCTTCTCAAGCAGCTAGAAGGGTTTTTGGCCTCTAAAAACAAGGTGTGTAGTAAGGATTTCTGTTAAGCATTACTCCTTGATGTCATGCAAGCATGATTGAGACATTAAGCCCATCAAGATACCAAACAAATGTAGTCACGCAAGCGCGATTTAGACCAAGAGGCCCTACTTAGATGTTGATATGAGAAAGAGTTTCAAGGGGCATCACTTCCCAAGTAACTACAATTCCCACGTAACACTTCCTTCAAAGCTTTCGCTCATCAGGTATTTGTTTATAGTGAGTTAGAATGCCAAGGAATTCTAGCCGTACTCACTTTGGGTCGTCCCCTTCTCACGATTATCACTCGCTTGCTAAAGCAAAGTGGTCGGGAAGGCAGGCCCTCTAATGGAGACAAACAATCAACAACATAAGCATGGTATTGAAGATCTGGATTTCTGATCACCCTATAAAGGATGAGAGCATACTCTCCTACTCCAATGTCATACTTAACAAACAAAGCAAACAAGGGTTCATTTCCACCTACTTAAAAAATCACTAAGTGCCTAATTAAAAATCAAACACACGATTTGGTTGTTTCTCCAAGGCAACCTGCAAAACACATGTCAGAAGTTTGATTTGTTATCTTTGACTATCGAATCTGCATAACACATGTTAGTAGTTTGATTTGTAGTCTTTGTCATGCGTACGCCAAGATCCTGCACCAACAATTAGTACCAAAATCCAAAACACAGATGATCTGATTTATAAAAACTATCAAAATTTCAGTCCACTTTGAGAAGGCATAACTTTCTCATCCTAGCTCCAAATTACAAACCGTTTAATGCGTTAGAAAGGTATTCAAATAATCTAGAACCAAATTTCAAAATCTCTTCATGTTTCCGGGCACAACATTTGTCCAAAAATGCACTGAAGACCCTCAAAATTGCAATTTACTAAAACATAGAAAATTTTTCAAGTAAAAACTACATTTTTTACCTCTGTTCTGGACTTTACACAGGCACAAAAGTCATGACACAGGTGCAAGATGTCTGACACAAGCGCAGAATGTCTTGACACAGGCGCAAGACTCTTCAACACAGGCGCAAGATGCTTCACACAGGCGCAGAAGTGTCCAGAATGCACTGCACGGCCCTGTTTTTGAGTTTTTGACCTGCAAATCAACTTAGAAGCACTCAAAAACACAGTAAGATGGTTAGAAGGTTAGTATTCACGTCGGGTTCACCAGTTAATGTAGCATAGAAATTAGGATTCATCACAAGATAAGATATATCAATCAAAACATAAGACCTGATAGCTCAATCAAAGAAATACTCATTGAAATGAACCTAATTCCAATGCACATTCAATAGAGGTATGAAAATGAAGCATTCAAAAGAAAACATTATGCAAACCAGATTCAAGGTTGAATACTCCTTCCATGCGGCTCCATTGTTGTTCTTTCCTCTTCAATGGGTTTGTGGATCTCACCTACAAGTGCTCTCACAATTGAAAGCAAAAAGCTCAAGAGTAATAGAACTAAATTTGATAGTTTGACAGCAATTCGGATTTCAAGAAGTAATTGAAGGGGTTGATTGAAGAAAAATTATCCAATTTATAGAGAAATTGGAGAAGTGACAAGATTGGCATGATGCAATTCAAATGGAAATTGCAAATCAATATGTTAATTATGACAAATTATGCAAATTATGCACTTTCCATGCACAATTTTGATTGATTGATTATGACACATTTCATGTCAAAATTGATTGATTAATCAATTATGACAATTTCATGACAAATTGAAATGCCACTCCCATAGAATTAGGAGATGAAATAGGAGGGAAAAAGAATTAGAAATTTGAAAATTAGGAAATTGAAATTGATGACCAATTAGGAAATTGGAATTAGAAATTGATGAAAAATAGGATTTAGGAAAATTAGTGAATTAATTAATAATTTTTCATTTATTAATCAATTCACAAAGAGGAATAATTAGCCAATTAAATAAAGATTTAATTGTAATAAGAAGACTTAGGATTAATAAATAATTTAGTAATCCTAGAGGAAGAAATGGCAAATTAGGTTAAATGACCAAATCATAAAACCCTAGAAGACGAATTAGAAATGCGAAGATGACAATTAGGTCTTGATTAGAGATAATTAATGTCATGATTTTGAATTGATAAAGGACCAATGCGACAGAATGATTTGATTGATAGATGCGCCAATTGACAAGGAACAATGACAAATTGATCCAACTTGACATAATTGAGACAGACAATGATCGAGAGCAAAATTGATTGCAAAATGTCAAAATTGACAAAATAGATTGCAAGATGACAAGATTAGACATGACCACGATCAATGACAAATTGATCGTAAAACGACAAGATTGAAGGATTGATGATAAATCGACAAGATTGATAAGAGGACAACGATCGATGACAAATTGATCGTAAGATTGACAGGATCGATAAGAGGACAAAACCCTAATTAGGATTGACGATGTCCAAAATGATGAGATTGATGATAAGATTGATAAGATTGACAGGAGGACAAAACCCTAATTAGGATTGACGATGTCCAAAATGATGACAAATGAATACACACATTGATGCGACAGGATAAAATTGATCAAAATCATGACTGGATAATGTTGTCGAGAAGACCAAATTTGAGGACGAGATGATTGAATAATGTAGAAGAATGACTCGATGTTCGCAAATGATAAAGACCAAGTGCGTGACATAGGAGAAATGTTAATGCGACGCAAAAACCTAAAATGAGGCAATGCGCAAATGTTAAAGTATGACCTCGCAAGCGTTGACCATTTTTGGGTGTCTACAAGAGGCAACCCATGAATTCTTACCACCTCTTTGAAAAATAAATGTGCAATGTAGCTATCATCATGTGTAGTCTTGCATGGAACAAAATGACTCATTTTTCTAAACTGGTCGACAATGACAAAAATACTATTCAGGCCAGTCTTGGTCTTTGGTAATCCCACAATCAAATCAATGCTGATGCACTCCTATAGTCTTTTGGGAATTGGTAAAGGTTGTTATAGTCCAACATTTGAACTGGTACCCTTGGCTCTCTAACACACAATACATTTCTCAACATACGTCCTGATATCTTTATGCATTTTTGGCCAGTAATAAAATCTTTGCACCAACTCAAGTGTCTTATTCAGACCAAAATGTCCACTAAGACTTCCATTATGTTTTTCTTGTAAGAGATTTTCCCTCATAAACCCTCTTGGCACACATAACTAACATCCCTTAAACAAAAGACCACTTTGTAATGTGTAATCTGTATATTGGTTATTGAAATGATTATTAAACTCACTACATACCATGTATACCACAGAAAAGTCTTCATCTTCTTTGTAAAGCTCCTTGAAACTCTCCACACCTATGCTCTACAAAGTCACTTCCTGGATAGTGAGAAGTCTTCTACTTAAGGCATCTGCTACCTTGTTTAGCTGTCCCTTTTTTTTCTAGATAGTGAAAATGTATGCCTACAAGTATTCCATCCATTTTATGTGTTTGTTGTTCAACTTTTCTTGAGAATTGATAAAACTCAAGGCTTGGTTATCTGTAAACATTATAAATTATTTTGGAAAAATATAAAGCCTCCACTTCCTAAGAACTTGCACTAAGGCATAAAATTCTAAGCCATAGGATGAGTATCTCTTCTTGGCTTCATTCAATTTCTCACTATAAAATGCTACTGGTCTTCCATCTTGGTTCAAAATAGCTCCTACTGCTATATGACTAGCATCACATTCTAGGGTAAACAACTTATCAAAGCTTGGTAAAACTAGGATGGGTTGGGTAGATATCCTCTTTTTGAGAAACTCAAACCCCTAGTCAGCTTCTTTAGTCCACCTAAACTTAGTTTTCAACCCACCCTTATTGTATCAAGAACAAGAGCATACATTTCACTATAACCTTGAATGAACTTTCTATAAAATTGGGCAAGCCCATGGAAAGTTCCTACCTTAGTAGTAGTTATCGATGTAGGCCAACTCTATATTGCTTCCACCTTGCTAGGATACATTTTTCAAAGTGCCTTGTGACACTACAAAACCCAGTTAAATGAATTCTTGTTTCATGAATTCATATTTCTCAAGATTAATTGCCAGTTGTTCCTCATGCAGTTTCCTTAACACAATCTGCGATTGTTTAAGATTCTCTTCCTCTGTTTTATTGAATATGAGGATATCATCAAGGTATACCACTACAAATGTACCTATGTAGTCCTTCAACACCTCATTCATCAATATCATGAAGGTACTAGGGGCATTAGTAAGCCCAAATGACATAACTAACCACTCATATAACCCCTTTGTAGTCTTAAAAGTTGTTTTCCATTCATCCCCTTCTTTAATTCAGATCTAGTGGTATCCAATCTTTAAATCCAACTTAGTAAAATGATTTGCTTTTCCAAGACAATCCATTAAATCCTCAATTCTGGGGATAGAAAATCTGTATCTTATGGTGCTTTTCCTAATTAGACCTTGATCAGGCATCTCTTTTAGTTGTCTTGTCACTTCCTTGTTTTGTTCAGGAGTCATTTTATATGCAGCCTTATTAGGTAGTGATCCTCTGGGTATAAAGTCTATCTAGTGACTTACTATTCTAGGAGGGGGTAGTTTTGGAGGTGTTCCATCACTCACAATGTCCTTAAACTATTCTAACAACTATAAAAACTCTTTAGGTAAATTTATTGTTTAGTCTTCTCTTCTTGACTACATTTCACTCCGAGAGCATAATGTTCTCCATCTCCTTTCTTGAGATCTTCCAAAAATTCTTTTCCTCTAGCCAACAACAGATTGAATCTTGTATGTCACCCCTTCCTTTGTGAATGCATAAGAGTTCTTCTCTCCATTATGGATAGCTTTTCTGTCAAATTTCCATGGTCTGCCTAGCAACAAATGATAGGCATCCATGGGTAGAATATCACATAAAATTCTATCAGAGTACTTCCCAATTGCAAACTCAACCCATACTTCTTCATTTACTAACACATGTTATCCTTTATTCAACCATGTGACCTTGTAAGGATGACTATGTGGCATTCTACTCAACCCAAGTTTACTTACTGCTTCTTTGGAGATGATATTGTCAGTGGATCCTGATTCAATGATCACTTTACAGACCTTACCAAGTATCTTGCACTTTATTCTAAAAAGAGACATCCTTTGTTTAGGCTCTTCCTTAATCGGCTCCTTGATTAGTACCCTTCTAATCATCAGATTATCACCACTCTTGAGGTCAAGGTTTACTTCAGGAGACTTCACACTACTAGAATCCCCTTGTACATAATTAATTCTTTTCTCTGAATGTGATGAAGTAGCCTTCTCTGGAAACCTATAGGAAGGATGACCAAAATTACTGCAATGGTAACACTTCATGTTTGAAAAGTATTAACCTCTGACAAAACTTCTAGATCTACCTCTATTATTGTTGTTATAGCCTCTTCCTCTACCATAGTTTCCTCTTCCACTGGATTCATTAGACTACTCATTCCATTTTGACTCTCCTTATGATATTATTTCACTTCCTCTACCACTATAGTTTCCTTTGAAACCTCTTCAATCTCAGCCTCTACCTCTACCTCTACTAGTGCCTTCATGTTTCTTCTTCTTCTTCTTTTCTTCTACTTTCAGGGCCAATTAATAACATTTGTGAATAGTAGTTGGACTCAACAAACTTAATTCCTCTTGTATGTTCCATCTTAGACCATTAAGTTATCTTGCTACTCTAGTGCTTTTATCCTCCATCACTTTTGACCTTAGACACAACTTCTGGAACTCTTCAGTGTAGGTACTTACATCTAATTCCTTTTGCCTTAAGTTTTGTCTTTTCCTATGCAACTGCACTTCATAATCCTCAAGAAGATAAGTCTCTCTAATTTGCTTACCATCCTTTTCCAAGTTGAGATTGGGATCTTACCTTCCCTTTCCCTATCATTCTATATAGACTTCCACCAAGTAATGACAACACCCCTCATTCTTGACTTAGCCACCTTAACCTTCTAGGCCTCAGTCACACCTTCACACTCAAAATGGTTTTCCATTCCCTCTATCAATTCCATTACCAACTCTACTTCCATCTTGCCACTAAATAGTGGTACTCCTTCCAAATATTTTCCACTCATTGCCTTCAAGGCCTTGAAGAATGGTTCTTGATCTTCAACATGGTTTGGTGCAGGAACTTCATCCTCTATTGCCACCATTTTACCCTTCTCTTCTATCTTCCCACTCACTTTTGTTGTCTTGACTTCCATCACACCTAGTTTCTACTCCAACTTATCTAACCTTTCCTTGAGAAATCAATTTTCATCTTCTTGGTCTTTGAGCTTCTTAGCCAATTCTGCATTTGGCACAATCTTTACTCCTTCTGATACTAGATTAGTCTTACACTCTTCACCCCAAGTCTTTGACTTGCTCTGATACCAATCTGATAGGGAGGATCCTAGTTGCTTGAGTCAGCTTGACTCACTCAAAGGCCTTTTTCCTAGCCTAACTCAAGAATGCTTCTCTCTATTCCCCTAATCCACTATAGGTCCTCACTACCAAGGTTTGTTACTCTGCTCTTTGTGAATTCACTTTCGTAAATCCACTAAATCACCTTTCCACTATATCTCACCAAACACCTTGCAGGGTTTTCCCTACCATTAGTTATGCCTACAACTTCTCTTAAGTTGTTTTCTCCTCATGCTTGGATCTTCTCTCCATTCGATCCCATCTTCCTTTGGTCTGATGCTGATAGCCTAGACTCGGGTCTACCCTGCAAGTGATTTCCTTTTGGTCACTGATACCTATCTAGGCTATCATCATGGTCACCTAGGGCTAGTATGTTAAAATGACCAACACCATTCCTTGGCCTTCTACATATAGAACACTAATGTACATGGATGGCCCATCTTGACAACCTCTAATGGTCATGTGGATCCCATGATGGAGTGTCAAGACAAAGCCATGTTTACAAATGTGTCACACCAACAGAGAAACAAGAAACAAAATGACAACTCTATTTATAGAGCCGAGCTTGGCATGAATGCAACTTGGAATTCACAAAACACAAAAAAAATCATCTACCCTATCTACATTATTCCTTAAATATTTAAGCCATGTTTACAACCAAGATCAAACTCTAAGAAAGAAACCAATAATTGATCTTCCAATTTTTATTCAAATGAAGTTTATTCTTGTGGAATCAACACATCTAACAATCCTAATTCAACCTATCCAACTTATCCAACCTTGTTACAGAATTCCCATTGGGTCTTTTATAGCCTCTTAGACATTTTGTGATTCATCCCTAACAAATGAGATTCAATTCGACACAATTAGTTTCTTACTATAACTATCTTTCCTTTCTTCATCGGGTCATCGGGTTAGCATCGAAACACTCACTCCGATGTCCGATGAAAGTTTACAAATTGCACACTTCCTCATCAGGTTGTTGGCATAGCATTGAACATCTCTTGCCAATGGCCAATGGTGTGCTCCTAATAGAATGCTTCCTTATTGGGTTATCGACATAGCTCCTAACATGTTATACCGATAGCCGAACACACTCCAAATAGTATGCTTTCCTATCGAGTTATCAGTGTAGCTTTGAATATGTTATATCGAGAGTCGATTGTGTTCCAAACTATATGCTTCCATATTAGGTTATTAGGGTAGGTGGAAAAACACTCCCACTGATATCTGATGGGTCTATTTCAACTCATGCTCCAATCCACTGGTGACTTCATCGAGTTATCAGGGTAGGTAGAAAACACTACCACCTATATCTAATGGCTCCACTTCTACTTATGCATACTCATCAGGCATCGGGGTAGGGTAAATTTGGATGTTTTGATACCTGATGGTTGTGCTCCACATGCTGGCGGTCTCATCGGGGTAAGTCTTGCTGAAAAACAAAAACTTTCAAAATGAAGACAAAATGCACTCCATGCTCCAAATAGACAACCTAATTGATTAGAACTAGTCCTTATGCCAAAATTGCCAAAATTGTAAAGGGTATTTGCTCACCCTTCGGTGCTCCTGCACCATACTCCCGACACAAAAAAATCAAGTCCCCCTTGAGGACAACAAGGTAAACATTAATATCCAGACAATTGAACTCAGATTCTATAACCCAAGTAACATAAGCTTCAGGTAAGTGTTGCCAATTGACTAAGTGTTCCATGTACATGCCATGCCTTGTTTTCCACTTCCTCCTGGAATCTAAAATATGTTCCTCCTATGGTTTAGAAATGAGTGGTACTAGAATATAACTGAGAGTAGTCTCCCCTTCTAGAGCCGATCCATTGGTCACTACTATGGGACCCTTAACCCGAACCAAGTCTTGCACATTAAACACAGGGGACAATGCCAAATCCTCGGGTAAGTCCACCTTATAGGCATTTGAGCCATACTTAACTAAAATTTTTCAAGGACCTATTCTCCTCATCTGAAGCTTACTAGGGACTCCCTTCTACAATCTTGCCTTGTTTAGATGTACCATAACCATATCTCCAACTGCAAATTGAATATCTTTTATCCTCTCATCTACTTTAGCCTTAATCCTTTGTGTAGCATCGATCAATGTTTTCTGCACTTGTTCATGCACCACTTTCATAGATAGTGAAATCATCTACATGTCCACTTCTTCCTTCTAGGATTCCTAAATCTCGAAGTTCACAAACACCACATGGGTAGAGTGCATAAACAATCTCAAAAGGACTCTTACCTGTACTTCTGTTGACACTATCATTATAGGCAAATTTTGAATGTGGTAGAACTTGATCGTATATTTATCCATATTATTTCATCAGGTACCTTAGAAGATTACACAATACTCGGTTAATGACCTTAGTCTAACCATCTATCTATAGATGGTACACAGTACCAAAAGAAAGGGTACCTCCTAGTCTTGTCCACAAAGTTTTCCAAAAGTGTCCCATGAACTTCACACCCCTGTCTAAAACTATACTGAGAGGCAACCCAAGAATTCTTACCCCCTCTTTGAAAAGTAAATTTACAATGTAACTAGCATCATTCATAGTGTTGTATGGAATAAAATAACTCATTTTACTAAACCAGTCAACAATGACAAAAATACTATCCAGGCGAGTCTTGGTCTTTGGCAATCCCATAATGAAATCCATGCTAATGCACTCCCACAGTCTTTTGGGAATTGGTAAAGGTTTGTATAGTCCAATATTTGAACTAGTACCCTTGGCTCTCTAACACACAATACACTGCTCAACATACTTCCTAATATCTATGCATTTTTGGCCAATAATAAAATATTTGCACCAACTCAAGTGTCTTATTCAGACCAAAATGTCCACTAAGATTTCCATTATGTTTTTCCTATATGATATTTTCCCTCATAGATCCTCTTGTCACACTTAACTGATATCCCTTAAACAAAAGACCACTTTGCAATGTGTAATCTACATATTGGTTGTTGAAATAATTATTAAACTCATTGCATACCTTGTATAATGCAAAAAAGTCTTCATCTTCTTTGTAAAGCTCCTTGAAACTCTCCACACCTATGCTTTACAGAGTCACTTCTTGGAGAGTGAGAAATATTCTACTTAAGGCATCTGCTACCTTGTTCAACTATCACTTTTCATGCTTGATAGTGAAAGTGTATGCATGTAGGTATTCTATCTCCTTTCTTGAGATCTTCAAAAAATTATTTTCCTCCAACCAACAACACATTAGGACCACTAGTCTTGGTTCCTTCATCCTCCACCAAAGATTGAATCTTGTATGTCACCCCTTCCTTTGTGAATGCGTAAGAGTTCTTCTCTCCATCATGGATAGCTTTTCTGGAAAATTGCCACGATCTGCCTAGCAACAAATGATAGACATCCATGGGTAGAACATCACATAAAATTCTATCAGAATAATTCCCAATTGCAAACTAGACACATACTTTTTCATTTACTAACACATGTTGTCCTTTATTCAACCATGTGACCTTGTAAGGATGACTATGTGGCATCCTACTCAACCCAAGTTTACTCACTAATTCTTTGGAGATGATATTGTCAGTGGATCCTAAGTCAATGATCACTTTACAGACCTTACCGAGTATCTTGCACTTTATTCTAAAAAGAGACCTCCTGTGTTTAGGCTCTTTCTTAACTGGCTCCCTAATTAGTACCCTTCTAATCATCAAATTATCACCACTCTTTGGGTCAAGGTTTACTTTAGGAGACTTCACACTACTGGAACCCCCTTGTACATAATTAATTATTTTCTTTAATTGTGATGAAGTAGCCTTCTCCAGAAACCTATAGGCAGGATGACCAAAATTACTGCAATGGTAACACTTGATGTTTGCAAAGTATGAACCTCTACCAGAACTTCCAAATCTACCTTTATTATTTTTGTTATGATCTCTTCCTCTACCATAGTTTCCTCTTCCATTGATTTCATTAGACTTCTCAGTTGATTTTGACTCTCCTTGTGATCTTATTTCACTTCTTCTGCCACTGTAGTTTCCTTAGAAACCTCTTGAATCTTGGCCTCTATATCTGCCTCTACTAGTGCCTTCATGTTTCTTCTTATTCTTTTCTTCTACTTTCATGGCCAATTGATAACATTTTTGAATGGTAGTTGGACTCAACAAACTTAATTCCTCTTTTATGTTACATCTCAAACCATTAAGGTATCTTTCTACTCTAGTGCTTTCATGCTCCATTACTTTTGACCGTAGACACAACTTCTGGAACTCTTCAGTGTAGGTACTTACATCTAACTCCTTTTGCCTTAGGTTTTGTCTTTTCCTATGCAACTACACTTCATAACCCTCAAGAAGATAAGTCTCTTTGATTTTTATTACCATCCCTTTCCAAGTAGAAATGGGGATCTTACCTTCTCTTTCCATCTCATTCTGTATAAACTTCCCCCAAGTAACGGTAACACCTCTCATTCTTGACTTAACCACCTTAACCTTCTGGGCCTCAGTCACACCTTCACACTCAAAATGGTTTTCCATTCCCTCTATCCATTCCATTACCAACTTTTCTTTCATCTTGCCGCTAAATAGTGGTACTCCTTCCAAAAATTTTCCACTCATTGCCTTCAAGGCCTTCAAGAATGGTTCTTGATCTTTAACAGGGTCTAGTGTAGGGACTTCATCCTCTATTACCACCATTTTACCATTCTCTTCTATCTTCCACTCACTTCTATTGTCTTGACTTCCATCACACCTAGTTTCTGCTCCAACATTTCCTTGAGAAATCGGTTTTCATCTTCTTGGTCTTCAAGCTTCTTAGCCAATTCTACATTGGGAACAATCTTTACTCCTTCTGATACTAGATCAGTCTTACACTCTTTACCCCAAGTCTTTGACTTGCTCTGATACCAATCTAATAATTAGGATCCTAGTTGATTGAGTTAGCTTGACTCACTCCAAGGCCTTTTTCCTAGCCAAACCCGAGAATTCTTCTCTCTATTCCTTTAATCCACTCTAGCTGCTCACTACCAAGGGTTATTACTCTGCTCTTTGTGAATTCACTTTCATAAATCCACCAACTCACCTTTCCACTATATCTCACCAGACACCTTGCAAGGTTTGTCCTACAATCAATTATGACTACAACTTCACCTAAGTTGTTATCTCCTCATGCTTGGATCTTCTCTCCATTCGATCCTATCTTCCTTTGGTTTGAGGCTGATAGCCTAGACTCTAGTCTGCCTGCAAGTGATTTCCTTTTGGTCACTAATACCTAGCCAGGCTATCATCAAGCTTGCCTAGGTCCAGTATGTTGAAACGGTCAATGCCATTCCCTGGTTTGCTACATATAAACACTATTGTACATGGCTAGCCCTTCTTAACAACCTCCAATGGTCATGTAGATCCCATGATGGAATGTCAAGATAGAGCCATGTTTACAAATGTGTGATGCCAATAGAGAAACAAAAAACAAAATGACAACTCTATTTATAGAGTCAAGCTTGGCACAAATGCAACTTGGAATTCACAAAACATGGAAAAACATCATCTACCCTATCTACATTATTCCTTAAAGATTTAAGCCATGTTTACAATAGAAATCAAACTCTAAGAAAGAAACCAGAAAATGATCTTCCAATTGTTATTCAAAAGAAGTTTGTTCTTGTGGAATCAACACATCCAACAATCCCAATTCAACCTATCTAACTTATCCAACTCTGTTACAGATTCCCATTGGGTCTTTTATAGCCTCCTACACATGTTGTGAATCATCCCTGACAGACGAGATTCAATTTGACACAATCAGTTTCTAACTATAACTATCTTTCCTTTCTTCATCGGGTCATCAGGTTAGCATCGAAACACTCACTCCATTGTCCGATGATAGTTTACAAATTGTGCACTTCCTCATTGGGTTGTCGATGTAGCATCAAACATGTCTTGCCGATGGCCGATGGTGCATTCCCAATAGAATGCTTCCTTATCAAGTTATCTACATAGCTCCTAACATGTTATACCAAGAGCTGATTGCACTCCAAATTGTAGGCTTCCCTATTGGGTTATCGGGGTAGGTGGAAAAACACTCTCGCCGATATTTGATGGCTTTACTTTGACTCGTGCCCCGATCCGCTGGTGACTTCATCATGTTATTAGGGTAGGTAGAAAACACTACCGTAGATATCTGATGGCTCCACTTCGACTTATGCATACTCATTGGGCATCGAGGTAGGGTAAAACTAGTTGTTCCGATACCTGATGGTTGTGCTACACATAATAGGGGTCTCATCGGGGTAAGTCTTTCCAAAAAACAAAAAATTTCAAAATGAAGACAAAATGCACTCCAAGCTTTAAACAAACAGCCTAATGGACTAGAACCAGTCCTTATGCCAAAATTGCTAAAATTGTAAAGGGTATTTGCTCACCCTTCGATGCTCCTATACCATTCCATCTCTCTCATTTCTCTTTAATATCTGGTCATCCTAGATGAACTCTCTCCTAGATCATACTTGTGCTTCATGGATATAGAGGTTTTAAATGCAGTCTCAGACTTACCATGTGACTCTCAAAATTCACTCAATTCAAAAGCAACAATCTTACCAACTGATATGTCTCTTGTCACAGTAGTCACACTCTGGATCTCATTAATAGCAGCTACTTTATGTTTATAAGAAGGAGGCAATGATCTCAACACTTCAGCAACAATCTCATCTTCCTCAAGATTTGCACTAGCACATCTAATGCTTAGGAAAAGCTCATTTACCTTAGCCATAAAGGATGATATGTTCTCATCTTCTCCCATCTTCAGCATCTCATACTTTCCTTTTAGACTCTACAATTCAGCAACTTTGACATGTTTATCTCCTTCATACAAGATCTATAACTTCTCCCAACTCTCATGTGCAGTTTGAAGCCCCATCACATTAGTCATGTTTAAATTAGTCAGGGCACTCAGCAATGCTTCTTTTTCTCTTATGTTATGTTCACCATCCTTGATCTCACTAGTAGTAACTAGTACATTTTGAGGAATATTGTAGGTATTCTTTGTAATCTTTCAATGATATTCTCCAAAACACTTCAAGCTAGACTCCATCTGGTCCTTCCATAGGGTATATTAGCTTCCATCAAATCTCAGACTCTACTTCTTGAACACATAGGTTGTCATCTCAGATCTCTCAAGTGGTCAAGCTTCTTTCAAAGGATCTAGCTTCGATACCAATTCTTGGCAACAACAATTAAGGAAAACTAAGAGGGGGTGAAACAATTTTCACTAGATTAAACAATTCAAGAACAACCTCAAATTTGATCAATTGCAACAACAACAAAGATAAACACAATAACAACAAAACACATAACACCAATATTTTGATGTGGAAAACTGGGTTAACAGAAAAACCATGGTGAGAAGCTACCCACAATAAGATGATACTTTGCAATAGTATGTGAAAAATATTACAATGGGGAATGCGCATGCATTCAGGCACAGTACCTAGAGCTCATGACTCAAAAGAGTAAAGGGCTACAACCCAGGGAAGGCACATTGCCTTACAAAGATCAGACAACAATCCAGATTACATGAACTTAAAGAATAGCATCTCCAAATACCTGATAATAGTTCTAGTTAAGCATATTTGTTTACTCTGCAACACTTCAATCTCTAATGAACACTTCACTAAAATATTATTCTCTTGTTCACACATACTAAACTCTCTAATAATGCATATACTTGATCGATATCCAAACTGTATGAATATTACACCTACTTATACAAATCATCAAACTTAACAAAAGGTTGGCTCAACACATAAGACCTAATTACAAAATTACACCACACTACACACAGATCAACCACCAGACCAATACAATGTCACCAAGGACATAGAATAGACCCAAATAAAATCCTCAAACATGCAACACCGCCAAACAACATGCCAAGATCATCTGCAACTCACTTCACCCATCATATCGACCAAGATCATGAATATCACCACCAGAATAATGAAATCTTCAATACCACACACAAAGATTGATGTGGACCACCAAAACAAATAAGACATGACTAGTAAGCACCAACAAGCACATTAGAACCATCAGTAACAGTTGCACCAATACCACTTATCCAAATCTTTGATCAAGTCAGTCACACTCAAGAACACTCAATAACAACAACTGTGACATAGAAAGATAACTTGTGGAGCACCAAATCATGAACCATCTAAAATGAAGATACACATGAACATCCCAAACACTCTCCCAAATCCCCAACTCAAGATTTGATTACACTAGAGCACAACAAATCAAACACCAAACTTTGCAACATTGAACACTGAAACACCAATCGTCAAGTAGGATTAACTGATATGATCAAATAAACTTCTAAAACACAAACCAATAAAGAACAAAGTATCTCTAGTTTATTTAGAATATCAAATAGATCAACTAACAAGATCAACTTTGTGCAATCATTGGAGCACCAAAACGTAGAAATATATTGACATCAATGACAACAACATATCCTACCAACAACAATATCCAACAATCTCCTCCTTTGGCATTGATGACGACATGTGAATGTAAAAAACAATCAATGCAAAGAAAGAAATGAACACCAACAGTCTCCCCATAAGACCATGGGCACAAAACTTCCAAGCTAAGAGAATTTTTCACATGCATCTCACCCCTTTGACATTAATGCAAAAGGCTCTTAAAATATATAAGGACTAGTATGAGTCAAGTATAACAGTCCACCAGCCATAGATCTATACAAGGCCTGATTAACTCTTGGAGATTGATCATGCTTATACATCTTACAATAAGTTACCATATAAGTTCCAATAGGTTTGGAGTCATCTAACCCAAACTTTTTCAACAATTCCTTCACATACTTAAATTGAGATATGAAAATACCTTTGTAAGTCAGTTTAATCTACAAACCTAAGAATAATTGCATCTCACCTATCATAGACATCTCAAATTCTTTTTACATATCATCAACAAACTTCACATTCAAATCATCATCTTCTCCAAAAATAATGTCATCAACAAAAAATTTAACAATCAAAATGTTATCATTATCAACTTTGAAGAATAAGTTATTATCAACAATACATTACAGAATCATAATTTCATCAAATATTTATCCAATCTACATACCAAGCTCTAGGGGCTTGTTTTAGTCTACAAAGTGTTGTCTTCAATTTGCATACCATGTATCCTTCATCTAATAATGAAAATCCATCAATTTGCTTAATGTAGACTTCCTCTTCAAGATCACCATTCAAAAAAGTTGACTTGCCATCCATCTGATATACCTAGAAATCCTCATAAGAAGCTCATGCAAGAAGTAATCTAGCAGCTTCAAGTCTAGCTAATAGAGAGAAAGTCTCCTCATAGTCAATTGCTTCCTTCTATGAAAATCCCTTACATACCAGCCTTTCTTTATTTCTAACAACTTCACTGGCTTCATTCAATTTATTCTCAAATACTCATTTAGAACCAATCACATTCTTGTCTTTAGGTCTTAGCACAAGTTCCCATGTATTGTTCTTTTCAATCTGATTCAACTCTTCTTCCATAGTCTTTATCCAATTTTCATCTTTACAAGCTTTAGTAACATCTTTAGGTTCAATCTTATAAATCAAACACGTCTTCAGCAACAACCCTTCTTCTAGTCTTTACTCCTTTGTTATTATCACCAATAATCTAATTTTCTAAATGATTTAATCTTACATATGTCGAGGTCTTCATATTATTCTAATTTTCAGGTTCTTGCATTTCTTTACGGTCAATAGCAATTTCCAGATTAATTGTCTCTACTGGATCTCTCTACTAAAGATTCTTAGTCTAATTTTAGTTTGAAATAACATCTTGATCATCAAGTCCATATCTACATGCTCTGGTTTCTTTTCCATGACATTCATCAACCTTCATATTTGCACTCTCCACTATTTTTCTCAGTCTCTTATTATAACATTGGTAGGTTTTTCTATTTGTAGAATATCCCAAGAAGATAATTTCATCACATCTTGCATCAAACTTTCCTATATCCTCATCTCTCTTGATATAACATTTGCTTCCAAAAATTCTGAAATATCTAACTATAGGAACATGATCAAACTATATCTCATAAGGGGTCTTACTGGAATCATCTTTTATATGTACTTGGTTGAATTTGTAAACAATAGTGCTAACAAATTCTCTCCAATATATTTTTGGAACATTCCCTTCAATCAACATAGTCTTGGAAAAATCCAAAATAGTTATGGTCTTCCTTTCAACTACTCCATTCTTCTAAGAGGTTCTAGGAGGAGATAATTCTCTTCTAATTCCATTCTTCTCACAAAATGAGTCAAACTCACCAGATGTGAATTCTCCCCCTCTGTCAGATCTCGAACATTTCAACTTCAATCTAGTATTTGTCTCCACTTTAGCTTTGAATAACTTTAATTTCTCTAATGCTTCTTATTTCTCCCTTAGAAAAGTAACCCACATCATTCTAGAAAAATCATCAATCAACAACATGAAATATCTATCACCCTGCATACTTCTCACTCTTGTAGGACCATACAAATCAGTGTGTCCAAGATATAATAAACCATTATATTTATACTACTTACTCTTAAATGAAGTTCTTGTTTGCTTTCTCATTTTACATTCTTTACATACCAGATTACTAGGCTTCACAATCTTAGGTAGATCTCTAACAACTTGAGTAGAACTTATCTTAATCATGCAATCAAATTTAACGTGACATATTCTTCAATGTCACAACCAACTCTCATCAATTTGAGAAATCAAATAAATTTTCTCACCAACATTCAAATGAAACATATTACCTTTAGTATTAGGGTAAGTGCACCAAAAGGGGGGTATAAGTGGCCACTTTTTTTTTGAAAATAGGTAAACCTAAACTTCAAAGAGATATTTGAAGGTCATGCACTCAAAACTAGGAGTTGAGAAAAGAATAAGAATTGTAGTGCTTTGAATCTAGTTTCTAAACTACTAAATTTTTTTTTAAATTGGATAAGATTAAGAGGGTCAAACCTTTCTCGCACGAAAAAATGTTCCTGATTTTTTCTAAAAAATGTAACATAGCTGTTTTCGTGTGCTACACAAAATATATAATTAGATTTAGTATTTTGAAAAACCCTTTGGTAGGATGATAGGTAAGATTGAGATCTAGAAGTTGTGTATTTTTTTGTAATTTTTCAATGAGTGTATTTTTTTAATGATTTTTTGAAGTGACCGCATCCTAAAAATTTGGTACCTGTTCGTGAGCTAGGCATAACTTGCATGAAAATAATCGAAAATGAATTTAAAATTAAAAAAATTGTATAGAATCTAGTGTAGAATAATAGTATGTAATTTATTTTGAATTTGGTCAAGTTTATCAAAATTTATTAAAAAAATGGTAGATGTATGTCTGTGAGGACTATCAAGGCATTGGTAAAGAAAATTAAAGTTTACTATGCTAATGTTGTCTAAAAATAAAAAAATTTATATGGTTAGAAAGATGAGAAGACATGTGAGATTATGGTGGTAATTTTAGAGATACCCACTTGATCATTTGTAAACCTGATGATGATGAAGTCAAGAAATCATGTTGGAAGATGAAAAAACATGTAAAGGGACATAAATTGAGGGAAAATGGGCTTCCAAGTCTTAGGGTCATTTTCCAACCCTCTTACCAAGCCAAAACCCACACGGGTTCTGATGTGTAATATAACCCACTCGGGTTTTGAAAAACAAAAGGTACCATTCATAGTTCTACATAACCCGTATGGGTTATGTAGAACTAAAACCATCATTTTGAATTTCCCAAAACCCGTACGGGTTATGAAAAACCAAAAATATGGTTTTTCATAACCCGTACTGGTTATGAAAAACCAAAATTTGGTTTTTCATAACCCATACTGGTTATGAAAAATATCATTTTGAGTTTCACAAAACCCATATGGGTTATGAAAAACCATTATTTTGATTTTCACAAAATACATATATAATATGTGTTTATGTATGTATATATGCATATCTATAGTTATATATACATATATTTATATATATATATATGTATATATATTTGTATACATGCATGTCTCTCTTCTTTTCCTCTCTCTCATCTTCCTTCCCCCATCACTATCTATGTCTATTCTGAGCCCTAATTATCCTTCTTGAGTTCTATCTCATCTCTCTCCCCTCACACTTCTCTCTCTGCCAAGTCTCTCACCCTCTTCTCCTTCTTGTTCTCTCTCTACCTCATCTCTCTCTCTCTCTCTCTCTCTCTCTCTCTCTCTCTCACGTTATCCTATCCTATTATCACCCTCTCCCCTTCTCTCCCTTTCTCTCCCCTACCTCTCCCTCTCCCCTACCTCTCCCTCCCCCTCTTGTTAGCTTATCCTATTCTCTCTCCTCCCCCTCTCTTGACCCTACTCTCTCTCTCTCTCTCATCTTTTTCTCTCTCTCCTCTCTCTAGCCTATTTCTTCCCCCAGCTCCACCCTCTCTCTCTCTTCCGCTTCCTCTCCCTCTCCCTCTCTCTCCAATCTCCTCCTCTCTCTCTCCCCCCTCTCCTTATCATATTCTCTCCCTCTCTTCTTATTCCCTATTCTCTATCATACCCCCTCTCCCCCCTATTCTTTCTCTAACTACCTTTCTCATCCCCTCTTCCTTATCCTATTCTCTCCCTCTCTTCCTATCCCCTTCTCTCTCTCTCTCAATCCTATTCTCATCCTCTCTCATCCCTTCTCTTTCTTTCCCTATCTCTCTCACTCTCTTCCTATCCCCTTCCCTCTCTATCTCTAACACTCTCTCCCTCTCCCTCTCCTTATCCTATTCTATCCCTCTCTTCTTACCCCCTATACTCTCTCTCCCTCCCCATCTCCCTACTCTCTCTCTTTCTCTTTCTCTGCTCTCTCTCCCCTCTCTTCCTATCCCCTTCTCTCTTTGTCCCTAACTCTCCCTCCCGCCCCCTCTCCTTATCCTACTCTCTCTCTCTCTCTCTCTCTTCTCTCTCACTCTCTCTCTCTCTCTCTCTCTCTCTCTTAATCCTATTCTCACCCTCTCTCCTTTCTCTTTCTTTCCCTATCTCTCTCCCTCTCTTCCTATCCCCTTCTCTCTTTGTCTCTAACTCTCTCTCCCTCCCCCTCTCCTATCCTACTCTATCCCTATCTTCCTACCCCCTTCTCTCTCTCTCTCTCTCTCTCTCTCTCTCTCTCTCTCTAACTCTCTCCCTACCCCTCTCCTTATACTATTCTATCCCTATCTTCCTACCCCCTACTATCTTTCTCTCTCCCTCCTCCTCTCTCTCTCTCTCTCTCTCTCTCTCTTAATCCTATTATCACCCTCTCTCCCTTTTCTTTCTTTCCCTATCTCTCTCCCTCTCTTCCTATCCTCTTCTCTCTTTGTCTCTAACTCTCTCCCACTCCCCCCCCTCTCTCTCTCTCTCCCTTCTTTTCTTTCCCTATTTCTCTCCCTCTCTTCCTATCCCCATTCTCTCTCTATCTCTAACTCCCTCTCCCTCCCCCTCTCCTTATCCTATTCTATCCCTCTCTTCCTACTCTCTCTCTCTCTCTAACTCCCTCCCCCTCTCATTATCCTATTCTATTGCTCTCATCCTATCCCTCTCTCTCTCTCTCCTCTCTCTCTCTCTCTCTCTCTCTCTCTCTCTCTCTCCAATCCTATTCTCACCTCTCTCCCTTCTCTTTATTTCCCTATCTCTCTCTCTCCCTCTCTTCCTATCCTCTCTCTCTTTGTCTCTAACTCTCTCTTCCTCCCCCTCTCCTTATCCTATTCTTTCCCTCTCTTCCTACCCCCATAATCTTTCTCTCTCTCTAACTCTCTCTCCGTCCCCCTCTCCCTATCATATTCTCTCCATCTCTTCCTATCCCATTCTCTCTCTCAGTCTCTCTCTCTCTCTCTCCCCCTCTCTTAATCCTATTCTCACCCTATCTCCTTCTCTTTCTTTCCCTATCTCTCTCCCTATCTTCCTATCTGCTTCTCTCTCTCTCTCTCTCCCCCTCTCCTTTTCCCAATCTCCCCTCTCTCTCCCTCTCTTTATCCTATTCTCTCCCCATCTCCACTATCCCTCTCCCTCTCCCTCTCTCCCAATTCATCCTCTATCTCTCTCCCCCTCTCTCTCCCTCCCCCCCTCTCTCTCTCTCTCTCTCTCTCAATCCTATTATCACCCTCTCTCCCTTTTCTTTTCTTTCCCTATCTCTCTCCCTCTCTTCCTATCCCCTTCTCTCTTTGTCTCTAACTCTCTCCCCCTCCCCCCCCTCTCTCTTCCCTTCTCTTTCTTTCCCTATCTGTCTCCCTCTCTTCCTATCCCCTTCTCTCTCTCTCTCTCTCTCTCTCTCTCTCTCTCTCTCTCTCTCTCCTCTCCCTCCTCTCTCTCTCTCTCTTCCCCTTTCCTTTTTTCAATCTCCCTCTCTCTCCC